>NC_060127.1:225834072-226134072 GCF_021461395.2 Schistocerca americana | reverse complement strand
TGCCGTCTTAAGTAAAAGAGGACTGACGCTCTAACATTCTGTGATTTGAACCTCTCCTGCGAATCCAGTTTTAAATTCCGATGCTTCACTTAAGGTTTACTGTATCCCTTGGACCTTCTTATTGACAATGAAACACAGAAATTGCATCCTAATTTAATACAAAAGGCACATTACCGACTTAAGTAGGAGCGGAGTGACACTCTAACTTTCTATGATTTCAATCTCTCCTGTGAGTCCAGTTTTAGATTCCGATGCTTCACTGCAGGTTTACTGTATCCCTTGGACGTTCTTATTGACGATGAAACACAGAAATTGCATCCCAATTTAATACAAAATTCACAATGGCGACTTAAGTACAAGAGTACTGACACTCTCACTTTCTATGTTTCGAACATCTCCCGTGAGTCCAGTTTTAGATTCCGATGCTTCACTTCAGGTTTCATGTATCCCTTGCACCTTCTTATTGACGATGAAACATAGAAATTGCATCGGAATTAAATTCAAACCGCACAATGCCGACTTAAGTAAAAGAGGACTGACACTCTCACTTTCTATGATTTGAAACTCTGCTGTGAGTCCAGTATTAGATTCCGATGCTTCACTTCAGGCTTACTGTATCCCTTGGATCTTCTTATTGACGATGAAACACAGAAATTGCATCGGAATTAAAATCAAAAGGCACAATGCCGACATAAGTACAAGAGGACTGACACTCTAACTTTCTATGATTTGAACCTTTCCTGTGTGTCCAGTTTTAGATTCTGATGCTTCACTTCAGGTTTACTGTATCCCTTGGACCCTTGTATTGTCGATGAAACACAGAGTTTGCACCCGAATTTAATACAAAAGGCAAAATGCCGACTGAAGTACTAGAGGACTGACACTCTAACTTTCTATGATTTGAACCTCTCCCGTGAGTCCAGTTTTAGATTCCGATGCTTCACTTCATGTTTACTGTATCCCTTGGACCTTCTTATTGACGATGAAACACAGAAATTGCATCCGAAATTAATACAAAAGTCACAATGGTGACTTAACTGCAAGAGGACTGACACTCTCACTTTCTATGATTTGAACCTCTCCTGTGAGTCCAGTTTTAGATTCCGATGCTTCACCTCAGGTTTACTGTATCTGCTGGACCTTCTTATTAACGATGAAACACAGAAATTGCATCCGAATTCAATACAAATGGCACAATGCCACTTAAGTACAAGAGGACTGACACTCACACTTTCTATGATTCGAACCTCTCCTGTGAGGTCAGATTAAGATTCCGATGCTTCACTTCAGGTTTACTGTATCCCTTGGACCTTCTTGTTGACGATAAAACACAGAAATCGCGTCCGAAATTAATACAAATAGCACAATGCCGTCTTAAGTAAAAGAGGACTGACGCTCTAACATTCTGTGATTTGAACCTCTCCTGCGAATCCAGTTTTAAATTCCGATGCATCACTTAAGGTTTACTGTATCCCTTGGACCTTCTTATTGACAATGAAACACAGAAATTGAATCCTAATTTAATACAAAAGGCACATTACCGACTTAAGTAGGAGCGGAGTGACACTCTAACTTTCTATGATTTGAATCTCTCGTGTGAGTCCAGTTTTAGATTCCGATGCTTCACTTCAGGTTTACTGTATCCCTTGGACCTTCTTATTGACGATGAAACACAGAAATTGCATCCGAAATTAATACAAAAGTCACAATGGTGACTTAACTACAAGAGGACTGACACTCTCACTTTCTATGATTCGAACCTCTCCTGTAAGTCCAGTTTTAGATTCCGATGCTTCACCTCAGGTTTACTGTATCTGTTGGACCTTCTTATTAACGATGAAACACAGAAATTTGCATCCGAATTCAATACAAATGGCATAATGCCAATTAAGTACAAGAGGACTGACACTCACACTTTCTATGATTCGAACCTCTCCTGTGAGGTCAGATTTAGATTCCGATGCTTCACCTCAGGTTTACTGTATCTGTTGGACCTTCTTATTAACGATGAAACACAGAAATTTGCATCCGAATTCAATACAAATGGCATAATGCCAATTAAGTACAAGAGGACTGACACTCTCACTTTCTATGATTTGCACCTCTCCTGTGAGTCCAGTTTTAGATTCCGAAGCTTCACTTCAGGTTTAATGTATCCCTTGGAACTTCTAATTGATGATGAAACACAGAGTTGGTATCCGAATTTAATACAAAAGGCACAATGCCGACTTAAGTACTAGAGGACTGACACTCTAACTTTCGATGATTTGAACATCTCCCGTGAGTCCAGTTTTAGATTCCGATGCTTCACTTCAGGTTTACCGTATCCCTTGGACCTTCTTATTACCTTGAAACACAGAAATTGCATCCGAAATTAATACAAAAGTCACAATGGTGACTTAACTACAAGAGGACTGACACTCTCACTTTCTATGATTTGAAGCTCTCCTGTGAGTCCAGTTTCAGATTCCGATGCTTCACTTCAGGTTTACTGTATCCGTCGGACGTTCTTATTGACGATGAAACACAGAAATTGCATCCGAAATTAATACAAAAGTCACAATGGTGTCTTAAGTACAAGAGGACTGACACTCTCACTTTCTATGATTTGAACCTCTCCTGTGAGTCCAGTTTTAGATTCCGATGCTTCACCTCAGGTTTACTGTATCCCTTGGACCTTCTAATTTACGATGAAACACAGAAATTGCATCCGAATTTAATACAACAATCACAATGGCGGCTTAAGTACAAGAGGACTGACACTCTCACTTTCTATGATTTGCACCTCTCCTGTGAGTCCAGTTTTAGATTCCGATGCTTCACTTCAGGTTTACTGTATCCCTTGGACCTTCTAATTGACGATGAAACACAGAGTTGGCATCCGAATTTAATACAAAAGGTACATTGCCGACTTAAGTACAAGAGGACTGACACTCTCACTTTCTATGTTTCGAACATCTCCTGTGAGTCCAGTTTTAGATTCCAATGCTTCACTTCAGGTTTCCTGTATCCCTTGGACCTATTTATTGACGATGACACATAGAAATTGCATCGGAATTAAAATCAAAAGGCACAATGCCGACATAAGTACATGATGACTGACACTCTAACTTTCTATGATTTGAACCTTTCCTGTGTGTCCAGTTTTAGATTCTGATGCTTCACTTCAGGTTTACTGTATCCCTTGGACCTTCTTATTGACGATGTAACACAGAAATTGCATCCGAAATTAATACAAAAGTCACAATGGTGACTTAACTACAAGAGGACTGACCATCTCACTTTCTATGATTTGAACCTCTCCTGTGAGTCCAGTTGTAGGTTCCGATGCTTCACCGCAGGTTTACTGTATCTGTTGGACCTTCTTATTGACGATGAAACACGGAAATTGCATCCGAATTTAATACAAATGGCACAATGCCGACTTAAGTACAAGAGGACTGACACTCTCACTTTCTATGATTCGAACCTCTCCTGTGAGGTCAGATTTAGATTCCGATGCTTCACTTCAGGTTTACTGTATCCCTTGGACCTTCTTGTTGACGATAAAACACAGAAATCGCATCCGAAATTAATACAAATAGCACAATGCCGTCTTAAGTAAAAGAGGACTGACGCTCTAACATTCTGTGATTTGAACCTCACCTGCGAATCCAGTTTTAGCTTCCGATGCTTCACTTAAGATTTACTGTATCCCTTGGACCTTCTTATTGACGATGTAACACAGAAATTGCATCCTAATTTAATACAAAAGGCACATTACCGACTGAAGTAGGAGCTGAGTGACACTCTAACTTTCTATGATTTGAATCTCTCCTGTGAGTCCAGGTTTAGATTCCGATGCTTCACTTCAGGTTTACTGTATCCCTTGGACGTTCTTATTGACGATGAAACAAAGAAATTGCTTCGGAATTAAATTCAAAAGGCACAGTGCCGACCTAAGTAGAAGACGACTAACACTCTCACTTTCTATGATTTTAACCTCTCCTGTGAGTCCAGTTTTAGATTCCGATGCTTCACTTCGGGGTTACTGTATACCTTGCACCTTCTTGTTGACGATGAAACAAAGAAATTGCTTCGGAATTAAATTCAAAAGGCACAATGCCGACTCAAGTACAAGAGGACTGACATTCTCACTCTCTATGATTTGATCGTCTGCTGTGAGTCCAGTTTTACATTCCGATGCTTCACTTCAGGTTTACTGTATCCCTTTGACCTTCTTATTGACGATGAAACACAGAAATTGCATCCGAACTTAATACAAAAGGTACAATGCCGACTTAAGTACAAGAGGACTGACACTCTAACTTTCTATGATTTGCACCTCTCCTGTGAGTCCAGTTTTAGATTCCGATGCTTCACTTCAGGTTTACTGTATCCCTTGGACCTTATTATTGACGATGAAACACAGAGTTTGCATCCGAATTTAATACAAAAGGCACAATGGCGACTTAAGTACAAGAGGACTGAGACTCTAACTTTCTATGATTTGAACCTCTCCTGTGAGTCCAGATTTAGATTCCGATGCTTCACTTCAGGTTTACTGTATCCGTCGGACCTTCTTATTGACGATGAAACACAGAAATTGCATCCGAATTTAATACAAAAATCACAATGGCGGCTTAAGTACAAGAGGACTGACACTCTCACTTTCTATGATTTGCACCTCTCCTGTGAGTCCAGTTTTAGATTCCGATGCTTCACTTCAGGTTTACTGTATCCATTGGACCTTCTTATTGACGATGAAACACAGAAATTGCGTCCGAATTTAATACAAAAATCACAATGGCGGCTTAAGTACAAGAGGACTGACACTCTCACTTTCTATGATTTGAACATCTCCTGTGAGTCCAGTTCTAGATTCCGATGCTTCACTTCAGGTTTACCTTATCCCTTGGACCTTCTTATTGACGATGAAACACAGATATTGCATCGGAATTAAATTTAAAACGTACAATGCCGACTTAAGTAAAAGAGGACTGACACTCTCACTTTCTATGATTTGAATCTCTCCTGTGAGTCCAGTTTTAGATTCCGATGCTTCACTTCAGGTTTACTGTATCCCTTGGACCTTCTTATTGACAATGAAACACAGAAATAGCATCGGAATTAAATTCAAAAGGCACAATGCCGACTTAAGTACAATAGGACTGACACTCTAACTTTTTACGATTTGAACCTCTCCTGTGAGTCCAGTTTTAGATTCCAATGCTTCACTTCAGGTTTACTGTATCCCTTGGACCTTCTTATTGACGATGAATACAGAAATTGCATCCGAATTTAATACAAAAGGCACAATGGCGACTTAAGTACAAGGGGACTGACACTCTCACTTTCTATGATTTGAACCTATCC
This sequence comes from Schistocerca americana, assembly GCF_021461395.2. NCBI lineage: Eukaryota > Metazoa > Arthropoda > Insecta > Orthoptera > Acrididae > Schistocerca > Schistocerca americana. The sequence goes on along the minus strand of NC_060127.1, from coordinate 226,128,717 downwards.
TGTGAGTCCAGTTTTAGATTCCGATGCTTCACTTCAGGTTTACTGTATCCCTTGGACCTTCTTATTGACGATGAAACACAGAAATTGCATCCGAAATTAATACAAAAGTCACAATGGTGACTTAACTACAAGAGGACTGACACTCTCACTTTCTATGATTCGAACCTCTCCTGTAAGTCCAGTTTTAGATTCCGATGCTTCACCTCAGGTTTACTGTATCTGTTGGACCTTCTTATTAACGATGAAACACAGAAATTGCATCCGAATTCAATACAAATGGCACAATGCCAATTAAGTACAAGAGGACTGACACTCACACTTTCTATGATTCGAACCTCTCCTGTGAGGTCAGATTTAGATTCCGATGCTTCACTTCAGGTTTACTGTATCCCTTGGACCTTCTTGTTGACGATAAAACACAGAAATCGCATCCGAAATTAATACAAATAGCACAATGCCGTCTTAAGTAAAAGAGGACTGACGCTCTAACATTCTGTGATTTGAACCTCTCCTGCGAATCCAGTTTTAAATTCCGATGCTTCACTTAAGGTTTACTGTATCCCTTGGACCTTCTTATTGACAATGAAACACAGAAATTGCATCCTAATTTAATACAAAAGGCACATTACCGACTTAAGTAGGAGCGGAGTGACACTCTAACTTTCTATGATTTCAATCTCTCCTGTGAGTCCAGTTTTAGATTCCGATGCTTCACTGCAGGTTTACTGTATCCCTTGGACGTTCTTATTGACGATGAAACACAGAAATTGCATCTGAATTAAATTCAAAAGGCACAGTGCCGACCTAAGTAGAAGACGACTAACACTCTCACTTTGTATGATTTCAACCTCTCCTGTGAGTCCAGTTTTAGATTCCGATGCTTCACTTCGGGGTTACTGTATACCTTGCACCTTCTTATTGACGATTAAACACAGAAATTGAATCGGAATTAAATTCAAAAGGCACAATGCCGACTTCAGTACAAGAGGACTGACATTCTCACTCTCTATGATTTGAACCTCTCCTGTGAGTCCAGTTTTACGTTCCGATGCTTCACTTCAGGTTTACTGTATCCCTTTGACCTTCTTATTGACGATGAAACACAGAAATTGCATCCGAATTTAATACAAAAGGCACAATGCCGACTTAAGTACAAGAGGACTGACACTCTAACTTTTTATGATTTGAACCTCTCCTGTGAGTCCAGTTTTAGATTCCGATGCTTTACTTCAGGTTTACTGTATCACTTGGATCTTCTTATTGACGATTAAACACAGAAACTGCATCCGAATTTAATACAAAAGGCACAATGGCGACTTACGTACAAGAGGACTGACACTCTAACTTTCTATGATTTGAACCTCTCCAGTGAGTCCAGTTTTAGATTCCGATGCTTCACTTCAGGTTTACTGTATCCGTCGGACCTTCTTATTGACGATGAAACACAGAAATTGCATCCGAAATTAATGCAAAAGTCACAATGGTGTCTTAAGTACAAGAGGACTGACACTCTCACTTTCTATGATTTGAACCTCTCCTGTGAGTCCAGTTTTAGATTCCGATGCTTCACCTCAGGTTTACTGTATCCCTTGGACCTTCGTATTGACGATGAAACACAGAAATTGCATCCGAATCTAATACAACAATCACAATGGCGGCTTAAGTACAAGAGGACTGACACTCTTACTTTCTATGATTTGCACCTCTCCTGTGAGTCCAGTTTTAGATTCCGAAGCTTCACTTCAGGTTTACTGTATCCCTTGGACCTTCTAATTGATGATGAAACACAGAGTTGGTATCCGAATTTAATACAAAAGGCACAATGCCGACTTAAGTACTAGAGGACTGACACTCTAACTTTCGATGATTTGAACATCTCCCGTGAGTCCAGTTTTAGATTCCGATGCTTCACTTCAGGTTTACTGTATCCCTTGGACCTTCTTATTACCTTGAAACACAGAAATTGCATCCGAAATTAATACAAAAGTCACAATGGTGACTTAACTACAAGAGGACTGACACTCTCACTTTCTATGATTTGAAGCTCTCCTGTGAGTCCAGTTTCAGATTCCGATGCTTCACTTCAGGTTTACTGTATCCGTCGGACGTTCTTATTGACGATGAAACACAGAAATTGCATCTGAAATTAATACAAAAGTCACAATGGTGTCTTAAGTACAAGAGGACTGACACTCTCACTTTCTATGATTTGAACCTCTCCTGTGAGTCCAGTTTTAGATTCCGATGCTTCACCTCAGGTTTACTGTATCCCTTGGACCTTCTAATTTACGATGAAACACAGAAATTGCATCCGAATTTAATACAACAATCACAATGGCGGCTTAAGTACAAGAGGACTGACACTCTCACTTTCTATGATTTGCACCTCTCCTGTGAGTCCAGTTTTAGATTCCGAAGCTTCACTTCAGGTTTACTGTATCCCTTGGACCTTCTAATTGACGATGAAACACAGAGTTGGCATCCGAATTTAATACAAAAGGTACATTGCCGACTTAAGTACAAGAGGACTGACACTCTCACTTTCTATGTTTCGAACATCTCCTGTGAGTCCAGTTTTAGATTCCAATGCTTCACTTCAGGTTTCCTGTATCCCTTGGACCTATTTATTGACGATGAAACATAGAAATTGCACCGGAATTAAAATCAAAAGGCACAATGCCGACATAAGTACATGATGACTAACACTCTAACTTTCTATGATTTGAACCTTTCCTGTGTGTCCAGTTTTAGATTCTGATGCTTCACTTCAGGTTTACTGTATCCCTTGGACCTTTGTATTGTCGATGAAACACAGAGTTTGCACCCTAATTTAATACAAAAGGCACAATGCCGACTTAAGTACTAGAGGACTGACACTCTAACTTTCTATGATTCGAACCTCTCCTGTGAGGTAAGATTTAGATTCCGTTGCTTCACTTCAGGTTTACTGTATCCCTTGGACCTTCTTGTTGACGATAAAACACAGAAATCGCATCCGAAATTAATACAAATAGCACAATGCCGTCTTAAGTAAAAGAGGACTGACGCTCTAACATTCTGTGATTTGAACCTCACCTGCGAATCCAGTTTTAGATTCCGATGCTTCACTTAAGATTTACTGTATCCCTTGGACCTTCTTATTGACGATGTAACACAGAAATTGCATCCTAATTTAATACAAAAGGCACATTACCGACTTAAGTAGGAGCTGAGTGACACTCTAACTTTCTATGATTTGAATCTCTCCTGTGAGTCCAGGTTTAGATTCCGATGCTTCACTTCAGGTTTACTGTATCCCTTGGACGTTCTTATTGACGATGAAACAAAGAAATTGCTTCGGAATTAAATTCAAAAGGCACAGTGCCGACCTAAGTAGAAGACGACTAACACTCTCACTTTCTATGATTTTAACCTCTCCTGTGAGTCCAGTTTTAGATTCCGATGCTTCACTTCGGGGTTACTGTATACCTTGCACCTTCTTGTTGACGATTAAACACAGAAATTGCATCGGAATTAAATTCAAAAGGCACAATGCCGACTCAAGTACAAGAGGACTGACATTCTCACTCTCTATGATTTGATCGTCTGCTGTGAGTCCAGTTTTACATTCCGATGCTTCGCTTCAGGTTTACTGTATCCCTTTGACCTTCTTATTGACGATGAAACACAGAAATTGCATCCGAACTTAATACAAAAGGTACAATGCCGACTTAAGTACAAGAGGACTGACACTCTAACTTTCTATGATTTGCACCTCTCCTGTGAGTCCAGTTTTAGATTCCGATGCTTCACTTCAGGTTTACTGTATCCCTTGGACCTTATTATTGACGATGAAACACAGAGTTTGCATCCGAATTTAATACAAAAGGCACAATGGCGACTTAAGTACAAGAGGACTGAGACTCTAACTTTCTATGATTTGAACCTCTCCTGTGAGTCCAGATTTAGATTCCGATGCTTCACTTCAGGTTTACTGTATCCGTCGGACCTTCTTATTGACGATGAAACACAGAAATTGCATCCGAATTTAATACAAAAATCACAATGGCGGCTTAAGTACAAGAGGACTGACACTCTCACCTTCTATGATTTGCACCTCTCCTGTGAGTCCAGTTTTAGATTCCGATGCTTCACTTCAGGTTTACTGTATCCCTTGGACCTTCTTATTGACGATGAAACACAGAAATTGCGTCCGAATTTAATACAAAAATCACAATGGCGGCTTAAGTACAAGAGGACTGACACTCTCACTTTCTATGATTTGAACATCTCCTGTGAGTCCAGTTCTAGATTCCGATGCTTCACTTCAGGTTTACCTTATCCCTTGGACCTTCTTATTGACGATGAAACACAGATATTGCATCGGAATTAAATTTAAAACGTACAATGCCGACTTAAGTAAAAGAGGACTGACACTCTCACTTTCTATGATTTGAATCTCTCCTGTGAGTCCAGTTTTAGATTCCGATGCTTCACTTCAGGTTTACTGTATCCCTTTGACCTTCTTATTGACAATGAAACACAGAAATAGCATCGGAATTAAATTCAAAAGGCACAATGCCGACTTAAGTACAATAGGACTGACACTCTAACTTTTTATGATTTGAACCTCTCCTGTGAGTCCAGTTTTAGATTCCAATGCTTCACTTCAGGTTTACTGTATCCCTTGGACCTTCTTATTGACGATGAATACAGAAATTGCATCCGAATTTAATACAAAAGGCACAATGGCAACTTAAGTACAAGAGGACTGACACTCTCACTTTCTATGATTTGAACCTCCCCTGTGACTCCAGTTTTAGATTCCGATGCTTCACTTCAGGTTTACTGTATCCCTTGGACCTTCTTATTGACGATGAAACACAGAAATTGCATCCGAATTTAATACAAAAGGCACAATGGCGACTTAAGTACAAGGGGACTGACACTCTCACTTTCTATGATTTGAACCTATCCTGTGAGTCCAGTTTTAGATTCCGATGCTTCACTTCAGGTTTACTGTATCCCTTGGACCTTCTTATTGACGATGAAACACAGAAATTGCATCCGAATTTAATACAAATGGCACAATGTCGACTTAAGTACAAGGGCACAGACACTCTCACTTTCCATGATTCGAACTTCTCCTGTGAGGTCAGATTTAGATTCCGGTGATTCACTTCAGGTTTACTGTATACCTTGCACCTTCTTATTGACGATGAAACACAGAAATTGCATCGGAATTAAATTCAAAAGGCACAATTCCGACTTAAGTACAAGAGGACTGACACTCTCACCGTCTATGATTTGAACCTCTCCTGTGAGTCCAGTTTTAGATTCCGATGCTTCACCTCAGGTTTACTGTATATGTTGGACCTTCTTATTGACGATGAAACACAGAAATTGCATCCAAATTTAATACAAAAGGCACAATGCCGACTTAATTACAAGAGGACTGACACTCTAACTTTCTATGATTTGAACCTTTCCTGTGAGTCCAGTTTTAGTTTCCGATGTTTCACTTCAGGTTTACTGTATCCCTTGGACTTTCTTATTGACGATGAAACACAGAAATTGCATCCGAAATTAATACAAAAGGTACAATGACGACTTAAGTACAAGAGGACTGACACTCTCCCTTTCTATGATTTGAACCTCTCCTGTGAGTCCAGTTTAGATTCCGATGCTTCACTTCAGGTTTACTGTATCCCTTGGACCTTCTTATTGACGATGAAACAAAGAAATTGCGTCCGAATTTAATACAAAAATCACAATGGCGGCTTAAGTACAAGAGGACTGACACTCTCACTTTCTATGATTTGAACATCTCCTGTGAGTCCAGTTCTAGATTCCGATGCTTCACTTCAGGTTTACTGTATCCTTGGACGTTTTTATTGACAATGAAACACAGAAATAGCATCGGAATTAAATTCAAAAGGCACAATGCCGACTCAAGTACAAGAGGACTGACACTCTAAATTTTTATGATTTGAACCTCTCCTGTGAGTCCAATTTTAGATTCCGATGCTTCACTTCAGGTTTACTGTATCCCTTGGACCTTCTTATTGACGATGAAACACAGAGATTGCATCCGGATTTAATACAAAAGGCACAATGCCGATTTAAGTACAAGAGGACTGACACTCTAACTTTCTATGATTTGAACCTCACCTGTGAGTCCAGTTTTAGATTCCGATGCTTTACTTCAGGTTTACTGTATCCCTTGGACCTTCTTATGGACGATGAAAACAGAAATTGCATCCGAATTTAATACAAAAGGCACAATGGCGACTTAAGTACAAGAGGACTGACACTCTCACTTTCTATGATTCGAACCTCTCCTGTGAGGTCAGATTTAGATTCCGATGCTTCACTTCAGGTTTACTGTATACCTTGCACCTTCGTATTGACAATGAAACACAGAAAAACCATCGGAATTAAATTCAAAAGGCACAATGCCGTCTTAAGTACAAGAATACAGACACTCTAACTTTCTATGATTTGCACCTCTGCTGTGAGTCCAGTTTTAGATTCCGATGCTTCACTTCAGGTTTACTGTATCCCTTGGACCTTCTTAATGACGATGAAACACAGAAATTGCATCGGATTTAAATTCAAAACGCACAATGCCGACTTAAGCAAAACAGGACTGACACTCTCACTTTCTTTGTTTTGAACCTCTCATGTGAGTCCAGTTTTAGATTCCGATGCTTCACTTCAGGTTTACTGTATCCCTTTGACCTTCTTATTGACGATGAAACACAGAAATTGCATCAGAATTAAATTCAAAAGGCACAATGCCGACTTAAGTACAAGAGGACTGACACTCTAACTTTCTATGATTTGAACTTCTCCAGTGAGTCTAGTTTTAGATTCCGATGCTTCACTTCAGGTTTACTGTTTCCCTTGGACCTTCTTAATGACGATGAAACACAGAGTTTGCATCCGAATTTAATACAAATGGCACAAAGCCGACTTAATTACAAGAGGACTGACACTCTAACTTTCTATGATTTGAACCTCTCCTGTGAGTCCAGTTTTAGATTCCGATGCCTCACTTCAGGTTTACTGTATCCCTTGGAACTTCTTATTGACGATGAAACACAGATATTGCATCCGAATTTAATACAAATGGCACAATGCCGACTTAAGTACAAGAGGACTGACACTCTCACTTTCTATGATTCGAACCTCTCCTGTGAGGTCAGATTTAGATTCCGATGCTCCCTTTCAGGTTTACTGTATCCCTTGGACCTTCTTATTGACGATGTAACACAGAAATTGCATCGGAATTAAATTCAAAACGCACAATGCCGACTTAAGCAAAAGAGGCCTGACACTCGCACTTTCTTTGTTTTGAAAGTCTCCTGTGAGTCCAGTTTTAGATTCCGATGCTTCACTTCAGGTTTACTGTAACCCTTTGACCTTCTTATTGACGATGAAACACAGAGTTTGCATCCGGATTTAATACAAAAGGCACAATGCCGACTTAAGTACAAGAGGTCTGACACTCTAACTTTCTATGATTTGAACCTCTCCTGTGAGTCCAGTTTTAGATTCCGATGCTTTACTTCAGGTTTACTGTATCCCTTGGACCTTCTTATTGACGATGAAAACAGAAATTGCATCCGAATTTAATACAAAAGGCACAATGGCGGCTTAAGTACAAGAGGACTGACACTCTCACTTTCTATGATTTGAACATCTCCTGTGAGTCCAGTTCTAGATTCCGATGCTTCACTTCAGGTTTACTGTATCCCTTGGACCTTCTTATTGACAATGAAACACAGAAATAGCATCGGAATTAAATTCAAAAGGCACAATGCCGACTTAAGTACAAGAGGACTGACACTCTAACTTTTAATGATTTGAACCTCTCCTGTGAGTCCAGTTTTAGATTCCGATGCTTCACTTCAGGTCTACTGTATCCCTTGGACCTTCTTATTGACGATGAAACACAGCGTTTGAATCCGGATTTAATACAAAAGGCACAATGCCGACTTAAGTACAAGAGGGCTGGCACTCTAACTCTTTATGATTTGAACCTCTCCTGTGAGTCCAGTTTTAGATTCCGATGCTTCACTTCAGGTTTACTGTATCCCTTGGACCTTCTTATTGACGATGAAACAGAGTTTGCATCCGGATTTAATACAAAAGGCGCAATGCCGACTTAAGTACAAGAGGACTGACACTCTAACTTTCTTTGATTTGAACCTCTCCTGTGAGTCCAGTTTTAGATTCTAATGCTTTACTTCAGGTTTACTGTATCCCTTGGACCTTCTTATTGACGATGAATACAGAAATTGCAACCGAATTTAATACAAAAGGCACAATGGCAACTTAAGTACAAGAGGACTGACACTCTCACTTTCTATGATTTGAACCTCCCCTGTGAGTCCAGTTTTAGATTCCGATGCTTCACTTCAGGTTTACTGTATCCCTTGGACCTTCTTATTGACGACGAAACACAGAAATTGCATCCGAATTTAATACAAATGGCACATTGCCGACTTAAGTACAAGAGGACTGACACTCTCACTTTCTATGATTCGAACCTCTCCTGTGAGGTCAGATTTAGATTCCGATGCTACACTTCGGGTTTACTGTATACCTTGCACCTTCTTATTGACGATGAAACACAGAAATTGCATCGGAATTAAATTCAAAAGGCACAATGCCGTCTTAAGTACAAGAATACTGACACTCTAACATTCTATGATTGGCACCTCTCCTGTGAGTCCAGTTTTAGATTCCGATGCTTCACTTCAGGTTTACTGTATCCCATGGAAATTCTTATTGACGATGAAACACAGAAATTGCATCCGAAATTAATACAAAAGACACAATGGCGACTTAAGTACAAGGGGACTGACACTCTCACTTTCTATGATTTGAACCTATCCTGTGAGTCCAGTTTTAGATTCCGATGCTTCACTTCAGGTTTACTGTATCCCTTGGACCTTCTTATTGACGATGAAACACAGAAATTGCATCCGAATTTAATACAAATGGCACAATGTCGACTTAAGTACAAGGGCACAGACACTCTCACTTTCCATGATTCGAACTTCTCCTGTGAGGTCAGATTTAGATTCCGGTGATTCACTTCAGGTTTACTGTATACCTTGCACCTTCTTATTGACGATGAAACACAGAAATTGCATCGGAAGTAAATTCAAAAGGCACAATTCCGACTTAAGTACAAGAGGACTGACACTCTCACTTTCTATGATTCGAACCTCTCCTGTGAGGTCAGATTTAGATTCCGATGCTTCACTTCACGTTTACTGTATACCTTGCACCTTCTTATTGACGATGAAACACAGAAATTGCATCGGAATTAAATCTAAAGGCACAATGCCGTCTTAAGTACAAGAGGACTGACACTCTCACTTTCTATGATTTGATCATCTCCTGTGAGTCCAGTTCTAGATTCCGATGCTTCACTTCAGGTTTACTGTATCCTTGGACGTTTTTATTGACAATGAAACACAGAAATAGCATCGGAATTAAATTCAAAAGGCACAATGCCGACTCAAGTACAAGAGGACTGACACTCTAACTTTTTATGATTTGAACCTCTCCTGTGAGTCCAGTTTTAGATTCCGATGCTTCACTTCAGGTTTACTGTATCCCTTGGACCTTCTTATTGACGATGAAACACAGAGATTGCATCCGGATTTAATACAAAAGGCACAATGCCGATTTAAGTACAAGAGGACTGACACTCTCACTTTCTATGATTCGAACCTCTCCTGTGAGGTCAGATTTAGATTCCGATGCTTCACTTCAGGTTTACTGTATACCTTGCACCTTCTTATTGACGATGAAACACAGAAATAGCATCGGAATTAAATTCAAAAGGCACAATGCCGTCTTAAGTACAAGAATACTGACACTCTAACTTTCTATGATTTGCACCTCTGCTGTGAGTCCAGTTTTACATTCCGATGCTTCACTTCAGGTTTACTGTATCCCTTGGACCTTCTTATTGACGATGAAACACAGAAATTGCATCGGATTTAAATTCAAAACGCACAATGCCGACTTAAGCAAAAGAGGACTGACACTCTCACTTTCTTTGTTTGAACCTCTCATGTGAGTCCAGTTTTAGATTCCGATGCTTCACTTCAGGTTTACTGTATCCCTTTGACCTTCTTATTGACGATGAAACACAGAAATTGCATCAGAATTAAATTCAAAAGGCACAATGCCGACTTAAGTACAAGAGGACTGACACTCTAACTTTCTATGATTTGAACTTCTCCAGTGAGTCCAGTTTTAGATTCCGATGCTTCACTTCAGGTTTACTGTTTCCCTTGGACCTTCTTATTGACGATGAAACACAGAGTTTGCTTCCGAATTTAATACAAATGGCACAAAGCCGACTTAATTACAAGAGGACTGACACTCTAACTTTCTATGACTTGAACCTCTCCTGTGAGTTCAGTTTTGGATTCCGATGCCTCACTTCAGGTTTACTGTATCCCTTGGACCTTCTTATTGACGATGAAACACAGATATTGCATCCGAATTTAATACAAATGGCACAATGCCGACTTAAGTACAAGAGGACTGACACTCTCACTTTCTATGATTCGAACCTCTCCTGTGAGCTCAGATTTAGATTCCGATGCTCCATTTCAGGTTTACTGTATAACTTGGATCTTCTTATTGACGATGAAACACAGAAATTGCATCGGAATTAAATTCAAAACGCACAATGCCGACTTAAGCAAAAGAGGCCTGACACTCTCACTTTCTTTGTTTTGAAAGTCTCCTGTGAGTCCAGTTTTAGATTCCGATGCTTCACTTCAGGTTTACTGTAACCCTTTGACCTTCTTATTGACGATGAAACACAGAGTTTGCATCCGGATTTAATACAAAAGGCACAATGCCGACTTAAGTACAAGAGGTCTGACACTCTAACTTTCTATGATTTGAACCTCTCCTGTGAGTCCAGTTTTAGATTCCGATGCTTTACTTCAGGTTTACTGTATCCCTTGGACCTTCTTATTGACGATGAAAACAGAAATTGCATCCGAATTTAATACAAAAGGCACAATGGCGGCTTAAGTACAAGAGGACTGACACTCTAACTTTCTATGATTTGAACCTCTCCTGTGAGTCCAGTTCTAGATTCCGATGCTTCACTTCACGTTTACTGTATCCCTTGGACCTTTTTATTGACAATGAAACACAGAAATAACATCGGAATTAAATTCAAAAGGCACAATGCCGACTTATGTACAAGAGGACTGACACTCTAACTTTTAATGATTTGAACCTCTCCTGTGAGTCCAGTTTCAGAATCCGATGCTTCACTTCAGGCTTACTGTATCCCTTGGACCTTCTTATTGATGATGAAACACAGCGTTTGCATCCGGATTTAATACAAAAGGCACAATGCCGACTTAAGTACAAGAGGGCTGGCACTCTAACTTTCTATGATTTGAACCTCTCCTGTGAGTCCAGTTTTAGATTCCGATGCTTTACTTCAGGTTTACTGTATCTGTTGGACTTTCTTGTTGACGATAAAACACAGAAATCGCATCCGACATTAATACAAATAGCACAATGCCGTCTTAAGTTAAAGAGGACTGTCGCTCTAACATTCTGTGATTTGAACCTCTCCTGCGAGTCCAGTTTTAGATTCCGATGCTTCACTTAAGGTTTACTGTATCCCTTTGACCTTCTTATTGACGATGAAACACAGAAATTGCATCCGAATTTAATACAAAAGGCACATTACCGACTTAAGTACAAGCAGAGTGACACTTTAACTTTCTATGGTTTGAATCTCTCCTGTGAGTTCAGTTTTGGATTCCGATGCTTCACTTCAGGTTTACTGTATCCCTTGGACGTTCTTATTGACAATGAAGCACAGAAATTGCTTCGGAATTAAATTCAAAAGGCACAGTGCCGACCTAAGTAGAAGACGACTAACACTCTCACTTTCTATGATTTGAACCTCTCCTGTGAGTCCAGTTTTAGATTCCGATGCTTCACTTCAGGGTTACTGTATACCTTGGACCTTCTTATTGACGATTTAAGACAGAAATTGCATCGGAATTAAATTCAAAAGGCACAATGCCGACTTAAGTACAAGATGACTGACACTCTCACTTTCTGTGAATTGAACCTCTCCTGTGAGTCCAGTTTCACACTCCGATGCTTCACTTCAGGTTTACTGTATCCCTTGGACCTTCTTATTGACGATGAAACACAGAAACTGCATCCGAATTTAATACAAAAGGTACAATGCCGACTTAAGTACAAGAGGACTGACACTCTAACTTTCTATGATTTGCACCTCTCCTGTGAGTCCAGTTTTAGATTCCGATGCTTCACTTCAGGTTTACTGTATACCTTGGACCTTCTTATTGACGATGAAACACAGAAATTGCATCCGAATTTAATACAAAAATCACAATGGCGACTTTAGTACAAGAGGACCGACAATCTCACTTTCTATGATTTGAATATCTCCTGTGACTCCAGTTTTACATTCCAATGCTTCACTTCAGGTTTACTGTATCCCTTGGACCTTCTTATAGACGATGAAACACAGAAATTGCATCCGAAATTAATACAAAAGTCACAATGGTGACTTAAGTACAAGAGGACTGACACTCTCACTTTCTATGATTTGAACCTCTCCTGTGAGTCCAGTTTTAGATTCCGATGCTTCACCTCAGGTTTACTGTATCTGTTGGACTTTCGTATTGATGATGAAACACAGAAATTGGATCCGAATTTAATACAAATGGCACAATGCCGACTTAAGTACAAGAGGACTGACACTCTCACTTTCTATGATTCGAACCTCTCCTGTGAGGTCAGATTTAGATTATGATGTTTCACTTCAGGTTTACTGTATCCCTTGGACTTTCTTGTTGACGATAAAACACAGAAATCGCATCCGAAATTAATACAAATAGCACAATGCCGTCTTAAGTAAAAGGGGACTGACGCTCTAACATTCTGTGATTTGAACCTCTCCTGCGAGTCCAGTTTTAGATTCCGATGGTTCACTTAGGGTTTACTGTATCCCTTTGACCTTCTTATTGACGATGAAACACAGAAATTGCATCCGAATTTAATACAAAAGGCACATTACCGACTTAAGTACAAGCGGAGTGACACTCTAACTTTCTATGATTTCAATCTCTTTTGTGAGTCCAGTTTTGGATTCCGATGCTTCACTTCAGGTTTACTGTATCCCTTGGACGTTCTTATTGACGATGAAGCGCAGAAATTGCTGCGGAATTAAATTCAAAAGGCACAGTGCCGACCTAAGTAGAAGACGACTAACACTCTCACTTTCTATGACTTCAACCTCTCCTGTGAGTCCAGTTTTACATTCCGATGCTTCACTTCAGGTTTACTGTATCCCTTGGACCTTCTTATTGACGATGAAACACAGAAACTGCATCCGAATTTAATACAAAAGGTACAATGCCGACTTAAGTACAAGAGGACTGACACTCTGACTTTCTATTATTTGCACCTCTCCTGTGAGTCCAGTTTTAGATTCCGATGCTTCACTTCAGGTTTACTGTATCCCTTGGACCTTCTTATTGACGATGAAACACAGAATTAGCATCCGAATTTAATACAAAAATCACAATGGCGACTTTAGTACAAGAGGACCGACAATCTCACGTTCTATGATTTGAATATCTCCTCTGAGTCCAGTTTTAGATTCCAATGCTTCACTTCAGGTTTACTGTATCCCTTGGACCCTCTTATAGACGATGAAACACAGAAAATGCATCCGAAATTAATACAAAAGTCACAATGGTGACTTAAGTACAAGAGGACTGACACTCTCACTTTCTATGATTTGAACCTCTTCTGTGAGTCCAGTTTTAGATTCCGATGCTTCACCTCAGGTTTACTGTATCTGTTGGACCTTCGTATTGATGATGAAACACAGAAATTGCATCCGAATTTAATACAAATGGCACAATGCCGACTTAAGTACAAGAGGACTGACACTCTCACTTTCTATGATTCGAACCTCTCCTGTGAGGTCAGATTTAGATTACGATGTTTCACTTCAGGTTTACTGTATCCCTTGGACTTTCTTGTTGACGATAAAACACAGAAATCGCATCCGAAACTAATACAAATAGCACAATGCCGTCTTAAGTAAAAGGGGACTGACGCTCTAACATTCTGTGATTTGAACCTCTCCTGCGAGTCCAGTTTTAGATTCCGATGGTTCACTTAGGGTTTACTGTATCCCTTTGACCTTCTTATTGACGATGAAACACAGAAATTGCATCCGAATTTAATACAAAGGCACATTACCGACTTAAGTACAAGCGGAGTGAGACTCTAACTTTCTATGATTTGAATCTCTCCTGTGAGTCCAGTTTTGGATTCCGATGCTTCACTTCAGGTTTACTGTATCCCTTGGACGTTCTTATTGACGATGAAGCAAGGAAATTACTTCGGAATTAAATTCAAAAGGCACATTGCCGGCCTAAGTAGAAGACGACTAACACTCTCACTTTCTATGACTTGAACCTCTCCTGTGAGTCCAGTTTTGGATTCCGATGCTTCACTTCAGGGTTACTGTATACCTTGCACCTTCTTATTGACGATTAAACTCAGAAATTGCATCGGAATTAAATTCAAAAGGCACAATGCCGACTTAAGTACAAGAGGACTGACACTCACACTTTCTATGATTTGAACCTCTCCTGTGAGTCCAGTTTTACATTCCGATGCTTCACTTCAGGTTTACTGTATCCCTTGGACCTTCTTATTGACGATGAAACACAGAAATTGCATCCGAATTTAATACAAAAATCACAATGGCGACTTTAGTACAAGAGGACCGACAATCTCACTTTCTATGATTTGAATATCTCCTGTGAGTCCAGTTTTAGATTCCAATGCTTCTCTTCAGGTTTACTGTACCCCTTGGACCTTCTTATAGACGATGAAACACAGAAATTGCATCCAAAGTTAATACAAAAGTCACAATGGTGACTTAAGTACAAGAGGACTGACACTCTCACTTTCTATGATTTGAACCTCTCCCGTGAGTCCAGTTTTAGATTCCGATGCTTCACCTCAGGTTTACTGTATCTGTTGGACCTTCGTATTGATGATGAAACACAGAAATTGCATCCGAATTTAATACAAATGGCACAATGCCGACTTAAGTACAAGAGGACTGACACTCTAACTTTCTATGATTTGCACCTCTCCTGTGAGTCCAGTTTTAGATTCCAATGCTTCACTTCAGGTTTACTGTATCCCTTGGACCTTCTTATTGACGATGAAACACAGAAATTGCATCCGAATTTAATACAAAAGGCCCCGTGGCGACATAAGTACAAGGGGACTGACACTCTCACTTTCTATGATTTGAACCTATCCTGTGAGTCCAGTTTTAGATTCTGATGCTTCACTTCAGGTTTACTGTATCCCTTGGACCTTCTTATTGACGATGAAACACAGAAATTGCAACCGAATTTAATACAAAAGGTACAATGCCGACTTAGGTACAAGAGGACTGACACTTTAACTTTCTATGATTTGCACCTCTCCTGTGAGTCCAGTTTTAGATTCCAATGCTTCACTTCAGGTTTACTGTATCCCTTGGACCTTCTTATTGACGATGAAACACAGAAATTGCATCCGAATTTAATACAAAAGGCCCAATGGCGACATAAGTACAAGGGGACTGACACTCTCACTTTCTATGATTTGAACCTATCCTGTGAGTCCAGTTTTAGATTCTGATGCTTCACTTCAGGTTTACTGTATCCCTTGGACCTTCTTATTGACGATGAAACACAGAAATTGCATCCGAAATTAATCCAAAAGTCACAATGATGACTTAAGTACAAGAGGACTGACACTCTCACTTTCTATGATTTGCACCTCTCCTGTGAGTCCAGTTTTAGATTCCAATGCTTCACTTCAGGTTTACTGATTCCCTTGGACCTTCTTATTGACGATGAAACACAGAAATTGCATCCGAATTTAATACAAAAGGCCCAATGGCGACATAAGTACAAGGGGACTGACACTCTCACTTTCTATGATTTGAACCTATCCTGTGAGTCCAGTTTTAGATTCTGATGCTTCACTTCAGGTTTGCTGTATCCCTTGGACCATCTTATTGACGATGAAACACAGAAATTGCATCGGAATTAAATTTAAAACACACAATGCCGACTTAAGAAAAAGAGGAGTGACACTCTAACTTTCTATGATTTGAACCTCTCCTGTGAGTCCAGTTTTAGATTCCGATGCTTCACCTCAGGTTTACTGTATCTGTTGGACCTTCTTGCTGACGATAAAACACAGAAATCGCATCCGACATTAATACAAATAGCACAATGCCGTCTTAAGTTAAAGAGGACTGACGCTCTAACATTCTGTGATTTGAACCTCTCCTGCGAGTCCAGTTTTAGATTCCGATGCTTCACTTAAGGTTTACTGTATCCCTTGGACCGTCTTATTGACGATTAAACACAGAAATTGCATCCGAAATTAATACAAAAGGCACATTACCGACTTAAGTACAAGCGGAGTGACACTCTAACTTTCTATGATTTGAATCTCTCCTGTGAGTCCAGTTTTAGATTACGATGCTTCACTTCGGGTTTACTGTATCCCTTGGACCTTCGTATTGACGATGAAACACAGAAATTGCATCCTAATTTAATACAAAAATCACAATGGCGACTTTAGTACAAGAGGACCGACAATCTCACTTTCTATGATTTGAATATCTCCAGTGAGTCCAGTTTTAGATTCCAATGCTTCACTTCACGTTTACTGTATCCCTTGGACCTTCTTATAGACGATGAAACACAGAAATTGCATCCGAAATTAATACAAAAGTCACAATGGTGACTTAAGTACAAGAGGACTGACATTCTCACTTTCTATGACTTGAACCTCTCCTGTGAGTCCAGTTTTACATTCCGATGCTTCACTTCAGGTTTACTGTATCCCTTGGACCTTCTTATTGACGATGAAACACAGAAACTGCATCCGAAATTAATACAAAAGGTACAATGCGGACTTAAGTACAAGAGGACTGACACTTTAACTTTCTATGTTTGCACCTCTCCTGTGAGTCCTGTTTTAGATTCCGATGCTTCACTTCAGGTTTACTGTATCCCTTGGACCTTCTTATTGACGATGAAACACAGAAATTGCATCCGAATTTAATACAAAAATCACAATGGCGACTTCAGTACAAGAGGACCGACAATCTCACTTTCTATGATTTGAATATCTCCTGTGAGTCCAGTTTTAGATTCCAATGCTTCACTTCAGGTTTACTGTATCCCTTGGACCTTCTTATAGACGATGAAACGCAGTAATTGCATCCGAAATTAATACAAAAGTCACAATGGTGACTTAAGTACAAGAGGACAGACACTCTCACTTTCTATTATTTGTACCTCTCCTGTGAGTCCAGTTTTAGATTCCGATGCTTCACCTCAGGTTTACTGTATCTGTTGGACCTTCGTATTGACGATGAAACACAGAAATTGCATCCGAATTTAATACAAATGGCACAATGCCGACTTAAGTACAAGAGGACTGACACTCTCACTTTCTATGATTCGAACCTCTCCTGTGAGTCCAGTTTTAGATTCCGATGCTTCACTTCTGGTTTACTGCATCCCTTGGACCTTGTTATTGACAATGAACCACAGAAATAGCACCGGAATTAAATTCAAAATGCACAATGCCGACTTAAGTACAAGAGGACTGACACTCTTACTTTCTATGATTTGTACCTCTCCTGTGAGTCCAGTTTTAGATTCCGATGCTTCACTTCAGGTTTACTGTATCCCTTGGACCTTCCTATTGACGCTGAAACACAGAGTTTGCATCCGAATTTAATACACAAGGCATAATGCCGACTTAAGTACAAGAGGACTGAAACTCTAACTTTCTATGATTCGAACCTCTCCTGTGAGTCCAGTTTTAGATTCCGATGCTTCACTTCTGGTTTACTGCATCCCTTGGACCTTGTTATTGACAATGAACCACAGAAATAGCACCGGAATTAAATTCAAAATGCACAATGCCGACTTAAGTACAAGAGGACTGACACTCTTACTTTCTATGATTTGTACCTCTCCTGTGAGTCCAGTTTTAGATTCCGATGCTTCACTTCAGGTTTACTGTATCCCTTGGACCTTCCTATTGACGATGAAACACAGAGTTTGCATCCGAATTTAACACAAAAGGCATAATGCCGACATAAGTACAAGAGGACTGACACTCTAACTTTCTATGATTTGCACCTCTCCTGTGAGTCCAGTTTTAGATTCCGATGCGTCACTTCAGGTTTACTGTATCCCTTGGACCTTCTTATTGACGATGAAACACAGAAATTGCATCCGAATTTAATACAAAAGGCACATTACCGACTTAAGTACAAGCGGAGTGACACTCTAACTTTCTATGATTTGAATCTCTCCTGTGAGTCCAGTTTTAGATTCCGATGCTTCACTTCGGGTTTACTGTATCACTTGGACGTTCTTATTGACGATGAAGCACAGAAATTGTTCGGAATTAAATTCAAAAGGCACAGTGCCGACCTAAGTAGAGGACGACTAACACTCTCACTTTCTATGATTTGAACCTCTCCTGTGAGTCCAGTTTTAGATTCCGATGCTTCACTTCAGGGTTACTGTATACCATGCACCTTCGTATTGACGATTAAACACAGAAATTGCATCGGAATTAAATTCAAAAGGCACAATGCCGACTTAAGTACAAGAGGACTGACACTCTCACTTTCTATGATTTGAACCTCTCCTGTGAGTCCAGTTTTACATTCCGATGCTTCACTTCAGGTTTACTGTATCCCTTGGACCTTCTTATTGACGATGAAACACAGAAATTGCATCCGAATTTAATACAAAAGGTACAATGCCGACTTAAGTACAACAGGACTGACACTCTATCTTTCTATGATTAGCACCTCTCCTGTGAGTCCGGATTTAGATTCCAATGCTTCACTTCAGGTTTACTGTATCCCTTGTACCTTCTTATTGACGATGAAACACAGAAATTGCATCCGAAATTAATACAAAAATCACAATGGCGACTTTAGTACAAGAGGACCGACAATCTCACTTACTATGATTTGAACATCTTCTGTGAGTCCAGTTTTAGATTCCGATGCTTCACTTCAGGTTTACTGTATCCCTTGGACCTTCTTATTGACGATGAAACACAGATATTGCATCGGAATTAAATTTAAAACGCACAATGCCGACTTAAGTAAAAGAGGAGTGACACTCTCACTTTCTATGATTTGAACCTCTCCTTTGAGTCCAGTTTTAGATTCCGATGCTTCACTTCTGGTTTACTGCATCCCTTGGACCTTCTTATTGACAATGAACCACAGAAATAGCACCGGAATTAAATTCAAAATGCACAATGCCGACTTAAGTACAAGAGGACTGACACTCTAACTTTCTATGATTTGTACCTCTCCTGTGAGTCCAGTTTTAGATTCCGATGCCTCACTTCAGGTTTACTGTATCCCTTGGACCTTCTTATAGACGATGAAACACAGAAATTGCATCCGAAATTAATACAAAAGGCATAATGCCGACTTAAGTACAGGAGGACTGACACTCTAACTTTCTATGATTTGCACCTCTCCTGTGAGTCCAGTTTTAGATTCCGATGCTTCACTTCAGGTTTACTGTATCCCTTGGACCTTCTTATTGACGATGAAACACAGAAATTGCATCCGAATTTAATACAAAAATCACAATGGCGACTTTAGTACAAGAGGACCGACAATCTCACTATCTATGTTATGAATATCTCCTGTGAGTCCAGTTTTAGATTCCGATGCTTCACTTCAGGTTTACTGTATCCCTTGGACCTTCTTATAGACGATGAAACACAGAAATTGCATCCGAAATTAATACAAAAGTCACAATGGTGACTGAAGTACAAGAGGACTGACACTCTCACTTTCTATGATTCGAACCTCTCCTGTGAGGTCAGATTTAGATTACGATGTCTCACTTCAGGTTTACTGTATCCCTTGGACTTTCTTGTTGACGATAAAACACAGAAATCGCATCCGAAATTAATACAAATAGCACAATGCCGTCTTAAGTAAAAGAGGACTGACGCTCTAACATTCTGTGATTTGAACCTCTCCTGCGAGTCCAGTTTTAGATTCCGATGGTTCACTTAGGGTTTACTGTATCCCTTGGACCTTCTTACTGACGATGAAACAAAGAAATTGCATCGGAATTTAATACAAAAGGCACATTACCGACTTAAGTACAAGCGGAGTGACACTCTAACTTACTATGATTTGAATCTCTCCGGTGAGTCCAGTTTTAGATTCCGATGCTTCACTTCAGGTTTACTGTATCCCTTGGACGTTCTTATTGACGATGAAACACAGAAATTGGTTCGGAATTAAATTCAAAAGGCACAGTGCCGACCTAAGTAGAAGACGACTAACTCTCTCACTTTCTATGATTTGAACCTCTCCTGTGAGTCCAGTTTTAGATTCCGATGCTTCACTTCTGGGTTACTGTATACCTTGCACCTTCTTATTGACGATTAAACACAGAAATTGCATCGGAATTAAATTCAAAAGGCACAATGCCGACTTAAGTACAAGAGGACTGACACTCTCACTTTCTATGATTTGGGCCTCTCCTGTGAGTCCAGTTTTACATTCCGATGCTTCACTTCAGGTTTACTATATCCCTTGGACTTTCTTATTGACGATGAAACACAGAAATTGCAACCGAATTTAATACAAAAGGTACAATGCCGACTTAGATACAAGAGGACTGACACTCTAACTTTCTATGATTTGCACCTCTCCTGTGAGTCCAGTTTTAGATTCCAATGCTTCACTTCAGGTTTACTGTATCCCTTGGACCTTCTTATTGACGATGAAAGACAGAAATTGCATTCGAATTTAATACAAAAGGCCCAATGGCGACATAAGTACAAGGGGACTGACACTCTCACTTTCTATGATTTGAACCTATCCTGTGAGTCCAGTTTTAGATTCCGATGCTTCACTTCAGGATTACTGTATCCCTTGGACCTTCTTATTGACGACGAAATACGAGGTTGCATCCGAATTTAATACAAAAGGCACAATGCCGACTTATTTACAAGAGGACTGACACTCTAACTTTCTATGATTTGAACCTCTCCTGTGAGTCCAGTTTTAGGTTCCGACGCTTCACTTCAGGTTTACTGTATCCCTTGGACCTTCTTATTTACGATGAAACACAGAAATTGCATCCGAAATTAATCCAAAAGTCACAATGGTGACATAAGTACAAGAGGACTGACACTCTCACTTTCAATGATTTGAATCTCTCCTGTGAGTCCAGTTTTAGATTCCGATGCTTCACCTCAGGTTTACTGTATCTGTTGGACCTTCTTGTTGACGATAAAACACAGAAATCGCATCCGACATTAATACAAATAGCACAATGCCGTCTTAAGTTAAAGAGGACTGACGCTCTAACATTCTGTGATTTGAACCTCTCCTGCGAGTCCAGTTTTAGATTCCGATGCTTCACTTAAGGTTTACTGTATCCCTTGGACCTTCTTATTGACGATGAAACACAGAAATTGCATCCGAATTTAATACAAAAGGCACATTACCGACTTAAGTACAAGCGGAGTGACACTCTCAGTTTCTATGATTTGAACCTCTCCTGTGAGTCCAGTTTTAGATTCCGATGCTTCACTTCAGGTTTACTGTATCCCTTGGACCTTCTTATTGACGATGAAACACAGAGTTTGCATCCGAATTTAATACAAAAGGCATAATGCCGACTTAAGTACAAGAGGACTGACACTCTAACTTTCTATGATATGCACCTCTCCTATGAGTCCAGTTTCAGATTCCGATGCTTCACTTCAGGTTTACTGTATCCCTTGGACCTTCTTATTGACGATGAAACACAGAAATTGCATCCGAATTTAATACAAAAGGTACAATTCCGACTTAAGTACAAGAGGACTGACACTCTAACTTTCTATGATTTGAACATCTCCCGTGAGTCCAGTTCTAGATTCCGATGCTTTACTTCAGGTTTACTGTATCCCTTGGACCTTCTTATTGACGATGAAAACAGAAATTGCAACATAATTTAATACAAAAGGCACAATGGCGACTTAAGTACAAGAGGACTGACACTCTCACTTTCTATGATTTGAACCTCCCCTGTGAGTCCAGTTTTAGATTCCGATGGTTCACTTTAGTTTTACTGTATCCCTTGGACCTTCTTATTGACGACGAAACACAGAAACTGCATTCGAATTTAATACAAATGGCACAATGCCGACTTAAGTACAAGAGGACTGACACTCTCACTTTCAAAGATTCGAACCTCTCCTGTGAGGTCAGATTTAGATTCCGATGCTTCACTTCAGGTTTACTGTATACCTAGCACCCTCTTATTGACGATGAAACACAGAAATTGCATCGGAATTAAATTCAAAAGGCACAATGCCGTCTTAAATACAAGGATACTGACACTCTAACTTTCTATGATTTGCACCTCTCCTGTGAGTCCAGTTTTAGATTCCGATGCTTCTCCTCAGGTTTACTGTATCCCTTGGACCTTCTTATTGACGATGAAACACAGAAATTGCATCAGAATTAAATTCAAAAGGCACAATGCCGACTTAAGTACAAGGGCACTGACACTCTCACTTTCCATGATTCGAACTTCTCCTGTGAGGTCAGATTTAGATTCCGATGCTTCACTTCAGGTTTACTGTTTCCCTTGGACCTTCTTATTGACGATGAAACACAGAGTTGGCATCCGAATTTAATACAAAGGGCACAATGCCGACTTAATTACAACAGGACTGACACTCTAACTTTCTAAGATTTGAACCTCTCCTGTGAGTCTAGTTTTAGATTCCGATGCTTCACTTCAGGTTTACTGTATCCCTTGGACCTTCTTATTGACGATGAAACACAGAAATTGCATCCGAATTTAATACAAAATGCACAATGGCGACTTAAGTACAAGGGGACTGACACTCTCACTTTCTATGATTTGAACCTATCCTGTGAGTCCAGTTTTAGATTCCGATGCTTCACTTCAGGTTTACTGTATCCCTTGGACCTTCTTATTGACGATGAAACACAGAAAATGCATCGGAATTTAATACAAATGGCACAATGCCGACTTAAGTACAAGGGCACTGACACTCTCACTTTCCATGATTCGAACTTCTCCTGTGAGGTCAGATTTAGATTCCGATGCATCACTTCAGGTTTACTGTATACCTTGCACCTTCTTATTGACAATGAAACACAGAAATTGCATCGGAATTAAATTCAAATGGCTTAATTCCGACTTAAGTGCAAGAGGACTGACACTCTCACTTTCTATGATTTGAACCTCTCCTGTGAGTCCAGTTTTTGATTCCGATGCTTCACTTCAGGTTTACTGTATCCCTTGGACCTTCTAATTGACGATGAAGCACAGAGTTTGCATCCGAATTTAATACAAAAGGCACAATGCCGACTTAAGTACAAGAGGACTGACACTCTAACATTCTATGATTTGAACCTCTCCTGCGAGTCCAGTTTTAGATTCCGATGCTTCACTTAAGGTTTACTGTATCCCTTGGACCTTCTTATTGACGATGAAACACAGATATTGCATCCGAATTTAATACAAAAATCAGAATGGCGACTTAAGTACAAGAGGACTGACTCTCTAACATTCTATGATTTGAACCTCACCTGCGAGTTCAGTTTTAGATTCCGATGCTTCACTTAAGGTTTACTGTATCCCTTGGACCTTCTTATTGACGATAAAACACAGAAATCGCATCCGAATTTAATACAAATGGCACAATGCCGTCTTAAGTAAAAGATGACTGACACTCTAACATTCTATGATTTGAACCTTTCCTGCGAGTCCAGTTTTAGATTCCGATGCTTCACTTAAGGTTTGCTGTATCCCTTGGACCTTCTTATTGCCGATGAAACCCAGAAATTGCATCCGAATTTAATACATAAGCATATTAACGACTTAAGTACAAGAGGATCGACACTCTAACATTCTATGATTCGAACCTCTCCTGTGAGGTCAGATTTAGATTACGATGTCTCACTTCAGGTTTACTGTATCCCTTGGACTTTCTTGTTGACGATAAAACGCAGAAATCGCATCCAAAATTAATACAAATAGCACAATGCCGTCTTAAGTAAAAGAGGACTGACGCTCTAACATTCTGTGATTTGAACCTCTCCTGCGAGTCCAGTTTTAGATTCCGATGGTTCACTTAGGGTTTACTGTATCCCTTGGACCTTCTTACTGACGATGAAACACAGAAATTGCATCGGAATTTAATACAAAAGGCACATTACCGACTTAAGTACAAGCGGAGTGACACTCTAACTTACTATGATTTGAATCTCTCCTGTGAGTCCAGTTTTAGATTCCGATGCTTCACTTCAGGTTTACTGTATCCCTTGGACGTTCTTATTGACGATGAAACACAGAAATTGGTTCGGAATTAAATTCAAAAGGCACAGTGCCGACCTAAGTAGAAGACGACTAACTCTCTCACTTTCTATGATTTGAACCTCTCCTGTGAGTCCAGTTTTAGATTCCGATGCTTCACTTCAGGGTTACTGTATACCTTGCACCCTCTTATTGACGATTAAACACAGAAATTGCATCGGAATTAAATTCAAAAGGCACAATGCCGACTTAAGTACAAGAGGACTGACACTCTAACTTTCTATGATTTGAGCCTCTCCTGTGAGTCCAGTTTTACATTCCGATGCTTCACTTCAGGTTTACTGTATCCCTTGGACCTTCTTATTGACGATGAAACACATAAATTGCAACCGAATTTAATACAAAAGGTACAATGCCGACTTAGGTACAGGAGGACTGACACTCTAACTTTCTATGATTTGCACCTCTCCTGTGAGTCCAGTTTTAGATTCCAATGCTTCACTTCAGGTTTACTGTATCCCTTGGACCTTCTTATTGACGATGAAACACAGAAATTGCATTCGAATTTAATACAAAAGGCCCAATGGCGACATAAGTACAAGGGGACTGACACTCTCACTTTCTATGATTTGAACCTATCCTGTGAGTCCAGTTTTAGATTCCGATGCTTCACTTCAGGATTACTGTATCCCTTGGACCTTCTTATTGACGACGAAATACGAGGTTGCATCCGAATTTAATACAAAAGGCACAATGCCGACTTATTTACAAGAGGACTGACACTCTAATTTTCTATGATTTGAACCTCTCCTGTGAGTCCAGTTTTAGGTTCCGACGCTTCACTTCAGGTTTACTGTATCCCTTGGACCTTCTTATTTACGATGAAACACAGAAATTGCATCCGAAATTAATCCAAAAGTCACAATGGTGACATAAGTACAAGAGGACTGACACTCTCACTTTCTATGATTTGAATCTCTCCTGTGAGTCCAGTTTTAGATTCCGATGCTTCACCTCAGGTTTACTGTATCTGTTGGACCTTCTTGTTGACGATAAAACACAGAAATCGCATCCGACATTAATACAAATAGCACAATGCCGTCTTAAGTTAAAGAGGACTGACGCTCTAACATTCTGTGATTTGAACCTCTCCTGCGAGTCCAGTTTTAGATTCCGATGCTTCACTTAAGGTTTACTGTATCCCTTGGACCTTCTTATTGACGATGAAACACAGAAATTGCATCCGAATTTAATACAAAAGGCACATTACCGACTTAAGTACAAGCGGAGTGACACTCTCACTTTCAATGATTTGAACCTCTCCTGTGAGTCCAGTTTTAGATTCCGATGCTTCACTTCAGGTTTACTGTATCCCTTGGACCTTCTTATTGACGATGAAACACAGAGTTTGCATCCGAATTTAATACAAAAGGCATAATGCCGACTTAAGTACAAGAGGACTGACACTCTAACTTTCTATGATTTGCACCTCTCCTATGAGTCCAGTTTTAGATTCCGATGCTTCACTTCAGGTTTACTGTATCCCTTGGACCTTCTTATTGACGATAAAACACAGAAATTGCATCCGAATTTAATACAAAAGGTATGATTCCGACTTAAGTACAAGAGGACTGACACTCTAACTTTCTATGATTTGCACCTCTTCTGTGAGTCCAGTTTTAGATTCCGATGCTTCACTTCAGGTTTACTGTATCCCTTGGACCTGCTTATTGACGATGTAACACAGAAATTGCGTCCGAATTTAATACAAAAATCACAATGGCGACTTTAGTACAAGGGGACCGACAATCTCACTTTCTATGATTTGAACATCTCCTGTAAGTCCAGTTTTAGATTCCGATGCTTCACTTCAGGTTTACTGTATCCCTTGGACCTTCTTATTGACGATGAAACACAGATATTGCATCGGAAATAAATTTAAAACGCACAATGCCGAATTAAGAAAGAGAGGACTGACACTCTCACTTTCTATGATTTGAATCTCTCCTGTGAGTCCAGTTTTAGATTCCGATGCTTCACTTCAGGTTTACTGTATCCCTTGGACCTTCTTATTGACGATGAAACACAGAGTTCGCATCCGGATTTAATACAAAAGGCACAATGCCGACTTAAGTACAAGAGGACTGACACTCTAACTTTCTATGATTTGAACATCTCCCGTGAGTCCAGTTCTAGATTCCGATGCTTTACTTCAGGTTTACTGTATCCCTTGGACCTTCTTATTGACGATGAAAACAGAAATTGCATCATAATTTAATACAAAAGGCACAATGCGACTTAAGTACAAGAGGACTGACACTCTCACTTTCTATGATTTGAACCTCCCCTGTGAGTCCAGTTTTAGATTCCGATGGTTCACTTTAGTTTTACTGTATCCCTTGGACCTTCTTATTGACGACGAAACACAGAAACTGCATTCGAATTTAATACAAATGGCACAATGCCGACTTAAGTACAAGGGCACTGACACTCTCACTTTCCATGATTCGAACTTCTCCTGTGAGGTCAGATTTAGATTCCGATGCTTCACTTCAGGTTTACTGTTTCCCTTGGACCTTCTTATTGACGATGAAACACAGAGTTTGCGTCGGAATTTAATACAAAAGGCACAATGCCGACTTAATTACAACAGGACTGACACTCTAACTTTCTATGATTTGAACCTCTCCTGTGAGTCTAGTTTTAGATTCCGATGCTTCACTTCAGGTTTACTGTATCCCTTGGACCTTCTTATTGACGATGAAACACAGAAATTGCATCCGAATTTAATACAAAATGCACAATGGCGACTTAAGTACAAGGGGACTGACACTCTCACTTTCTATGATTTGAACCTATCCTGTGAGTCCAGTTTTAGATTCCGATGCTTCACTTCAGGTTTACTGTATCCCTTGGACCTTCTTATTGACGATGAAACACAGAAAATGCATCGGAATTTAATACAAATGGCACAATGCCGACTTAAGTACAAGGGCACTGACACTCTCACTTTCCATGATTCGAACTTCTCCTGTGAGGTCAGATTTAGATTCCGATGCATCACTTCAGGTTTACTGTGTACCTTGCACCTTCTTATTGACAATGAAACACAGAAATTGCATCGGAATTAAATTCAAATGGCTTAATTCCGACTTAAGTACAAGAGGACTGACACTCTCACTTTCTATGATTTGAACCTCTCCTGTGAGTCCAGTTTTAGATTCCGATGCTTCACTTCAGGTTTACTGTATCCCTTGGACCTTCTAATTGACGATGAAACACAGAGTTTGCATCTGAATTTAATACAAAAGGCGCAATGCCGACTTAAGTACAAGAGGACTGACACTCTACCATTCTATGATTTGAACCTCTCCTGCGAGTCCAGTTTTAGATTCCGATGCTTCACTTAAGGTTTACTGTATCCCTTGGACCTTCTTATTGACGATGAAACACAGATATTGCATCCGAATTTAATACAAAAATCAGAATGGCGACTTAAGTAAAAGAGGACTGACACTCTCACTTTCTATGATTTGAACCTCACCTGCGAGTCCAGTTTTAGATTCCGATGCTTCACTTAAGGTTTACTGTATCCCTTGGACCTTCTTATTGACGATAAAACACAGAAATCGCATCCGAATTTAATACAAATGGCACAATGCCGTCTTAAGTAAAAGATGACTGACACTCTAACATTCTATGATTTGAACCTTTCCTGCGAGTCCAGTTTTAGATTCCGATGCTTCACTTAAGGTTTACTGTATCCCTTGGACCTTCTTATTGCCGATGAAACCCAGAAATTGCATCCGAATTTAATACAAAAGCATATTAACGACTTAAGTACAAGAGGATCGACACTCTAACTTTCTATGATTTGAATCTCTCCTGTGAGTCCAGTTTTAGATTCCGATGCTTCACTTCAGGTTTACTGTATCCCTTGGACGTTCTTATTGACGATGAAACACAGAAATTGCATCGGAATTAAATTCAAATGGCACAGTGCCGACCTAAGTAGAAGACGACTAACACTCTCACTTTCTATGATTTGAACCTCTCCTGTGAGTCCAGTTTAAATTCCGATGCTTCACTTCAGGTTTACAGTATACCTTGCACCTTCTTATTGACGATGAAACACAGAAATTGCATAGGAATTAAATTCAAAATGCACAATGCTGACTTAAGTAAAAGAGGACTGACACTCTCACTTTCTATGATTTGAACCTCTCCTGTGAGTACAGTTTTAGATTCCGATGCTTCACTTCAGGTTTACTGTATCCCTTGGACCTTCTTATTGACAATGAAACACAGAAATAGCATCGGAATTAAATTCAAAAGGCACAATGCCGACTTAAGTACAAGAGGACTGACACTCTAACTTTCTATGATTTGAACCTCTCCTGTGAGTCCAGTTCTAGTAACCGATTCTTCACTTCAGGTTTACTGTATCCCTTGGACCTTCTCATTGACGATGAAACACAGAGTTTGCATCCGAATTTAATACAAAAGGCACAATGGCGACTTAAGTACAAGAGGACTGATACTCTCACTTTCTATGATTTGAACCTCTCCTGTGAGTCCAGTTTTAGATTCCGATGCTTCACTTCAGGTTTACTGTATCCCTTGGACCTTCTTATTGACGATAAAACTCAGAAATTGCATCCGAAATTAATACAAAAGTCACAATGGTGACTTAAGTACAAGAGGACTGACACTCTCACTTTCTATGATTTGAACCTCTCCTGTGAGTCCACTTTTAGATTCCGATGCTTCACCTCAGGTTTACTGTATCCCTTGGACCTTCTTATTGACGATGAAACACAGAAATTGCATCCGAATTTAATACGAATGGCACAATGCCGACTTAAGTACAAGTGGACTGACACTCTCACTTTCTGTGATTCAAACCTCTCCTGTGAGTCCAGTTTTAGAATCCGATGCTTCACTTCAGGTTTACTGTATCCCTTGGACTTTCTTATTGACGATGAAACACAGAAATTGCATCGGAATTAAATTCAAAAGGCACAGTGCCGACCTAAGTAGAAGAGGACTAACACTCTCACTTTCTATGATTTGAACCTCTCCTGTGAGTCCAGTTTTAGATTCCGATGCTTCGCTTCAGGTTTACTGTATCCCTTGGACCTTCTTATTGACGATGAAACACAGAAATTGCATCAGAATTAAATTCAAAAGGCACAATGCCGACTTAAGTACAAGGGCACTGACACTCTCACTTTCCATGATTCGAACTTCTCCTGTGAGGTCAGATTTAGATCCCGATGCTTCACTTCAGGTTTACTGTTTCCCTTGGACCTTCTTATTGACGATGAAACACAGAGTTTGCATCCGAATTTAATACAAAAGGCACAATGCCGACTTAATTACAACAGGACTGACACTCTAACTTTCTATGATTTGAACCCCTCCTGTGAGTCTAGTTTTAGATTCCGATGCTTCACTTCAGGTTTACTGTATCCCTTGGACCTTCTTATTGACGATGAAACACAGAAATTGCATCCGAATTTAATACAAAATGCACAATGGCGACTTAAGTACAAGGGGACTGACACTCTCACTTTCTATGATTTGAACCTATCCTGTGAGTCCAGTTTTAGATTCCGATGCTTCACTTCAGGTTTACTGTATCCCTTGGACCTTCTTATTGACGATGAAACACAGAAATTGCATCGGAATTTAATACAAATGGCACAATGCCGACTTAAGTACAAGGGCACTGACACTCTCACTTTCCATGATTCGAACTTCTCCTGTGAGGTCAGATTTAGATTCCGATGCTTCACTTCAGGTGTACTGTATACCTTGCACCTTCTTATTGACAATGAAACACAGAAATTGCATCGGAATTAAATTCAAATGGCTTAATTCCGACTTAAGTACAAGAGGACTGACACTCTCACTTTCTATGATTTGAACCTCTCCTGTGAGTCCAGTTTTAGATTCCGATGCTTCACTTCAGGTTTACTGTATCCCTTGGACCTTCTAATTGACGATGAAACACAGAGTTTGCATCCGAATTTAATACAAAAGGCACAATGCCGACTTAAGTACAAGAGGACTGACACTCTAACATTCTATGATTTGAACCTCTCCTGCGAGTCCAGTTTTAGATTCCGATGCTTCACTTAAGGTTTACTGTATCCCTTGGACCTTCTTATTGACGATGAAACACAGATATTGCATCCGAATTTAATACAAAAATCAGAATGGCGACTTAAGTACAAGAGGACTGACACTCTAACATTCTATGATTTGAACCTCACCTGCGAGTCCAGTTTTCGATTCCGATGCTTCACTTAAGGTTTACTGTATCCCTTGGACCTTCTTATTGACGATAAAACACAGAAATCGCATCCGAATTTAATACAAATGGCACAATGCCGTCTTAAGTAAAAGATGACTGACACTCTAACATTCTATGATTTGAACCTTTCTTGCGAGTCCAGTTTTAGATTCCGATGCTTTACTTAAGGTTTACTGTATCAATTGGACCTTCTTATTGCCGATGAAACACAGAAATTGCATCCGAATTTAATACAAAAGGCACATTAACGACTTAAGTACAAGAGGATCGACACTCTAACTTTCCATGATTTGAATCTCTCCTGTGAGTCCAGTTTTAGATTCCGATGCTTCACTTCAGGTTTACTGTATCCCTTGGACGTTCTTATTGACGATGAAACACAGAAATTGCATCGGAATTAAATTCAAAAGGCACAGTGCCGACCTAAGTAGAAGACGACTAACACTCTCACTTTCTATGATTTGAACCTCTCCTGTGAGTCCAGTTCAAGTTCCGATGCTTCACTTCAGGTTTACTGTATACCTTGCACCTTCTTAATGACGATGAAACACAGAAATTGCATAGGAATTAAATTCAAAATGCACAATGCTGACTTAAGTAAAAGAGGACTGACACTCTCACTTTCTATGATTTGAACCTCTCCTGTGAGTACAGTTTTAGATTCCGATGCTTCACTTCAGGTTTACTGTATCCCTTGGACCTTCTTATTGACAATGAAACACAGAAATAGCATCGGAATTAAATTCAAAAGGCACAATGACGACTTAAGTACAAGAGGACTGACACTCTAACTTTCTATGATTTGAACCTCTCCTGTGAGTCCAGTTCTAGTATCCGATTCTTCACTTCAGGTTTACTGTATCCCTTGGACCTTCTTATTGACGATGAAACACAGAGTTTGCATCCGAATTTAATACAAAAGGCACAATGGCGACTTAAGTACAAGAGGACTGATACTCTCACTTTCTATGATTTGAACCTCTCCTGTGAGTCCAGTTTTAGATTCCGATGCTTCACTTCAGGTTTACTGTATCCCTTGGACCTTCTTATTGACGATGAAACTCAGAAATTGCATCCGAAATTAATACAAAAGTCACAATGGTGGCTTAAGTACAAGAGGACTGACACTCTCACTTTCTATGATTTGAACCTCTCCTGTGAGTCCAGTTTTAGATTCCGATGCTTCACCTCAGGTTTACTGTATCCCTTGGACCTTCTTATTGACGATGAAACACAGAAATTGCATCCGAATTTAATACGAATGGCACAATGCCGACTTAAGTACAAGTGGACTGACACTCTCACTTTCTGTGATTCAAACCTCTCCTGTGAGTCCAGTTTTAGAATCCGATGATTCACTTTAGGTTTACTGTATCCCTTGGACCTTCTTATTGACGATGAAACACACAAACTGCATCAGAATTAAATTCAAAAGGCACAATGCCGACTTAAGTACAAGGGCACTGACACTCTCACTTTCCATGATTCGAAATTCTCCTGTGAGGTCAGATTTAGATTCCGATGCTTCACTTCAGGTTTACTGATTCCCTTGGACCTTCTTATTGGCGATGAAACACAGAGTTTGCATCCGAATTTAATACAAAAGGCACAATGACGACTTAATTACAAGCGGACTGACACTCTAACTTTCTATGATTTGAACCTCTCCTGTGAGTCCAGTTTTAGATTCCGATGCTTCACTTCAGGTTTACTGTATCCCTTGGACCTTCTTATTGACGATGAAACACAGAAATTGCATCCGAATTTAATACAAAATGCACAATGGCGACTTAAGTACAAGGGGACTGACAGTCTCACTTTCTGTGATTCGAACCTCTCCTGTAAGTCCAGTTTTAGATTCCGATGCTTCACTTTAGGTTTACTGTATCCCTTGGACATTCTCATTGACGATGAAACACAGAAATTGCATCGGAATTAAATTCAAAAGGCACAGTGCCGACCTAAGTAGAAGAGGACTAACACTCTAACTTTCTATGATTTGAACCTCTCCTGTGAGTCTAGTTTTAGATTCCGATGCTTCACTTTAGGTTTACTGTATACCTTGCACCTTCTTATTGACAATGAAACACAGAAATTGCATCGGAATTAAATTAAAAAGGCTTACTTCCGACTTAAGTACAAGAGGACTGACACTCTCACTTTCTATGATTTGAACCTCTCCTGTGAGTCCAGTTTTAGATTCCGATGCTTCACTTCATGATTACTGTATCCCTTGGACCTTCTAATTGACGATGAAACACAGAGTTTGCATCCGAATTTAATACAAAAGGCACAATGCCGACTTAAGTACAAGAGGACTGACACTCTAACATTCTATGATTTGAACCTCTCCTGCGAGTCCAGTTTTAGATTCCGATGCTTCACTTAAGGTTTACTGTATCCCTTGGACCTTCTTATTGACGATGAAACACAGATATTGCATCCGAATTTAATACAAAAATCAGAATGGCGACTTAAGTACAAGAGGACTGACACTCTAACATTCTATGATTTGAACCTCACCTGCGAGTCCAGTTTTCGATTCCGATGCTTCACTTAAGGTTTACTGTATCCCTTGGACCTTCTTATTGACGATAAAACACAGATATCGCATTCGAATTTAATACAAATGGCACAATGCCGTCTTAAGTAAAAGATGACTGACACTCTAACATTCTATGATTTGAACCTATCTTGCGAGTCCAGTTTTAGATTCCGATGCTTTACTTAAGGTTTACTGTATCCCTTGGACCTTCTTATTGCCGATGAAACACAGAAATTGCATCCGAATTTAATACAAAAGGCACATTAACGACTTAAGTACAAGAGGATCGACACTCTAACTTTCCATGATTTGAATCTCTCCTGTGAGTCCAGTTTTAGATTCCGATGCTTCACTTCAGGTTTACTGTATCCCTTGGACGTTCTTATTGACGATGAAACACAGAAATTGCATCGGAATTAAATTCAAAAGGCACAGTGCCAACCTAAGTAGAAGACGACTAACACTCTCACTTTCTATGATTTGAACCTCTCCTGCGAGTCCAGTTCAAGCTCCGATGCTTCACTTCAGGTTTACTGTATACCGTGCACCTTCTTATTGACGATGAAACACAGAAATTGCATAGGAATTAAATTCAAAATGCACAATACTGACTTAAGTAAAAGAGGACTGACACTCTCACTTTCTATGATTTGAACCTCTCCTGTGAGTACAGTTTTAGATTCCGATGCTTCACTTCAGGTTTACTGTATCCCTTGGACCTTCTTATTGACGATGAAACTCAGAAATTGCATCCGAAATTAATACAAAATTCACAATGGTGGCTTAAGTACAAGAGGACTGACACTCTCACTTTCTATGATTTGAACCTCTCCTGTGAGTCCAGTTTTAGATTCCGATGCTTCACCTCAGGTTTACTGTATCCCTTGGACCTTCTTATTGACGATGAAACACAGAAATTGCATCCGAATTTAATACGAATGGCACAATGCCGACTTAAGTACAAGTGGACTGACACTCTCACTTTCTGTGATTCAAACCTCTCCTGTGAGTCCAGTTTTAGAATCCGATGATTCACTTCAGGTTTACTGTATCCCTTGGACCTTCTTATTGACGATGAAACACACAAATTGCATCAGAATTAAATTCAAAAGGCACAATGCCGACTTAAGTACAAGGGCACTGACACTCTCACTTTCCATGATTCGAAATTCTCCTGTGAGGTCAGATTTAGATTCCGATGCTTCACTTCAGGTTTACTGATTCCCTTGGACCTTCGTATTGACGATGAAACACAGAGTTTGCATCCGAATTTAATACAAAAGGCACAATGACGACTTAATTACAAGCGGACTGACACTCTAACTTTCTATGATTTGAACCTCTCCTGTGAGTCCAGTTTTAGATTCCGATGCTTCACTTCAGGTTTACTGTATCCCTTGGACCTTCTTATTGACGATGAAACACAGAAATTGCATCCGAATTTAATACAAAATGCACAATGGCGACTTAAGTACAAGGGGACTGACAGTCTCACTTTCTGTGATTCGAACCTCTCCTGTAAGTCCAGTTTTAGATTCCGATGCTTCACTTTAGGTTTACTGTATCCCTTGGACATTCTCATTGACGATGAAACACAGAAATTGCATCGGAATTAAATTCAAAAGGCACAGTGCCGACCTAAGTAGAAGAGGACTAACACTCTAACTTTCTATGATTTGAACCTCTCCTGTGAGTCTAGTTTTAGATTCCGATGCTTCACTTTAGGTTTACTGTATACCTTGCACCTTCGTATTGACAATGAAACACAGAAATTGCATCGGAATTAAATTAAAAAGGCTTAATTCCGACTTACGTACAAGAGGACTGACACTCTCACTTTCTATGAATTGAACCTCTCCTGTGAGTCCAGTTTTAGATTCCGATGCTTCACTTCATGTTTACTGTATCCCTTGGACCTTCTAATTGACGATGAAACACAGAGTTTGCATCCGAATTTAATACAAAAGGTACAAAGCCGACTTAAGTACAAGAGGACTGACACTCTAACATTCTATGATTTGAACCTCTCCTGCGAGTCCAGTTTTATCTTCCGATGCTTCACTTAAGGTTTACTGTATCCTTTGGACCTTCTTATTGACGATGAAACACAGATATTGCATCCGAATTTAATACAAAAATCACAATGGCGACTTAAGTACAAGAGGACTGGCACTCTAACATTCTGTGATTTGAACCTCTCCTGCGAGTCCAGTTTTAGATTCCGATGCTTCACTTAAGGTTTACTGTATCCCTTGGACCTTCTTGTTGACGATAAAACACAGAAATCGCATCCGAATTTAATACAAATGGCACAATAACGTCTTAAGTAGAAGAGGACTGACACTCTAACATTCTATGATTTGAACCTCTCCTGGGAGTCCAGTTTTAGATTCCGATGCTCCACTTAAGGTTTACTGTATCCCTTGGACCTTCTTATTGCCGATGAAACACAGAAATTGCATCCGAATTTAATACAAAAGGCACATTACCGACATAAGTACAAGAGGAGTGACACTCTAACTTTCTATGATTTGAATCTCTCCTGTGAGTCCAGTTTTTGATTCCGGTGCTTCACTTCAGGTTTACTGTATCCCTTGGACGTTCTTATTGACGATGAAACACAGAAATTGCATCGGAATTAAATTCAAAAGGCACAGTGCCGACCTAAGTAGAAGACGACTAACACTCTCAGTTTCTATGATTTGAACCTCTCCTGTGAGTCCAGTTTTAGATTCCGATGCTTCACTTCAGGTTTACTGTATCCCTTGGACCTACTTATTGACGATGAAACACAGAAATTGCATCGGAATTAAATTAAAAAGGCACAATGCTGACTTAAGTAAAAGAGGACTGACACTCTCACTTTCTATGATTTGAACCTCTACTGTGAGTCCAGTTTTAGATTCCGATGCTTTAATTCAGGTTTACTGTATCCCTTGGACCTTCTGATTGACGATGAAACACAGATATTGCATCGGAATTAAATTTAAAACACACAATGCCGACTTAAGTAAAAGAGGACTGACACTCTCACTTTCTATGATTTGAATCTCTCCTGTGAGTCCAGTTTTGATTCCGATGCTTCACTTCAGGTTTACTGTATCCCTTGGACCTTCTTATTGACGATGAAACACAGACATTGCATTCGAAATTACTACAAAAGTCACAATGGTGACTTAAGTACAAGAGGACTGACATTCTCACTTTCTATGATTTGAATCTCTCCTGTGAGTCCAGTTTTAGATTCCGGTGCTTCACGTCAGGTTTACTGTATCCCTTGGACGTTCTTATTGACGATGAAACAGAGAAATTGCATCGGAATTAAATTCAAAAGGCACAGTGCCGACCTAAGTAGAAGACGACTAACACTCTCACTTTCTATGATTTGAACCTCTCCTGTGAGTCCAGTTTCAGATTCCGATGCTTCACTTCAGGTTTACTGTATCCCTTGGACCTTCTTATTGACGATGAAACACAGATAATGCATCGGAATTAAATTTAAAACGCACAATTACGACTTAAGTAAAAGAGGACTGACACTCTCACTATTTGTGATTTGAATCGCTCCTGTGAGTCCAGTTCTAGATACCGATGCTTCACTTCAGGTTTACTGTATCCCTTGGACCTTCTTATTGACGATGAAACACAGATATTGCATCGGATTTAAATTTAAAACGCATAATGCCGACTTAAATAAAAGAGGACTGACACTCTCACTTTCTATGATTTGAATCTCTCCTGTGAGTCCAGTTTTAGGTTCCGATGCTTCACTTCTGGTTTACTGTATCCCTTGGACCTTCTTATTGACAATGAAACACAGAAATAGCATCGGAATTATATTCAAAAGGCACAATGCCGACTTAAGTACAAGAGGACTGACACTCTCACTTACTATGATTTGAACCCCCCCTGTGAGTCCAGTTTTAGATTCCGATGCTTCACTTCAGGTTTACTGTATCCCTTGGACCTTCTGATTGACGACGAAACACAGAAATTGCATCCGAATTTAATTCAAATGGCACAATTGCGACTTAAGTACAAGAGGACTGACACTCTCACTTTCTATGATTCGAACCTCTCCTGTGAGGTCAGATTTAGAATCCGATGCTTCACTTCAGGTTTACTGTATACCTTGCACCTTCCTATTGACGATGAAACACAGAAATTACATCGGAATTAAATTCAAAAGGCACAATGCCGTCTTAAGTACAAGAGGACTGACACTCTCACTTTCTATGATTTGAACCTTTCCTGTGAGTCTAGTTTTAGATTCCGATGCTTCACTTCAGGTTTACTGTACCCCTTGGACCGTCTAATTGACGATGAAACACAGAGTTTGCATCCGAATTTAATACAAAAGGTACAATGCCGACGTAAGTACAAGAGGACTGACACTATAACTTTCTATGATTTGAACCTCTCCTGTGAGTCCAGTTTTAGATTCCGGTGCTATACTTCAGGTTTACTGTATCCCTTGGACCTTCTTATTGAAGATGAAACACAGAAATTGCATCGAAATTAAATTCAAAAGGCACAATGCTGACTTAAGTTAAAGAGGACTGACACTCTCACTTTCTATGATTTGAACCTCTCCTGTGAGTACAGTTTTAGATTCCGATGTTTCACTTCACGTTTACTGTATCCCTTGGACCTTCTTATTGACAATGAAACACAGAAATAGCATTGTAATTAAATTCAAAAGGCACAATGCCGACTTAAGTACAAGAGGACTGACACTCTAACTTTCTACGATTTGAACCTCTCCTGTGAGTCCAGTTTTAGATTCCGATGCTTCACTTCAGGTTCACTGTATCCCTTGGACCTTCTTATTGACGATGAAACACAGAGTTTGCATCCGAATTTAATACAAAAGGCACAATGCCGACTTAAGTACAAGAGGACTGACACTCTAACTTTCTTTGATTTGAACCTCTCCTGTGAGTCCCGTTTTTGATTCCGATGCTTTACTTCAGGTTTACTGTATCCCTTGGACCTTCTGATTGACGATGAAACACAGAAATTGCATCTGAATTTAATACAAAAGGCACAATGGCGACTTAAGTACAAGAGGACTGACACTCTCAATTTCTATGATTTGAACCTCTCCTGTGAGTCCAGTTTTAGATTCCGATGCTTCACTTCAGGTTTACTGTTTCCCTTGGACCTTCTTATTGACGATGAAACACAGAAATTGCATCCGAAATTAATACAAAAGTCACAATTTAGACTTAAGTACAAGAGGACTGACACTCTCACTTTCTATGATTTGAACCTCTCCTGTTAGTCCAGTTTTAGATTCCGATGCTTCACCTCAGGTTTACTGTATCCCTTGGACCTTCTTATTGACGATGAAAAACAGAAATTGCTTCCGAATTTAATACAAATGGCACAATGCCGACTTAAGTACAAGAGGACTGACACTCTCACTTTCTATGATTCGAACCTCTCCTGTGAGTCCAGTTTTAGATTCCGATGCTTCATTTCAGGTTTACTGTATCCCTTGGACGTTCTTATTGGCGATGAAACACAGAAATTGCATCGGAATTAAATTCAAAAGGCACAGTGCCGACCTAAGTAGAAGAGGACTAACACTCTCACTTTCTATGATTTGAACCTCTCCTGTGAGTCCAGTTTTAGATTCCGATACTTCACTTCAGGTTTACTGTATCCGTTGGACCTTCTTATTGACGATGAAACACAGATATTGCATCGGAATTAAATTCAAAAGGCACAATGCCGACTTTAGTACAAGAGGACTGTCACTCTAACTTTTTATGATTTGAACCTGTCCTGTGAGTCCAGTTTTAGATTCCGATGCTTTACTTCAGGTTTACTGTATCCCTTGGACCTTCTTATTGACGATGAAACACTGAAATTGCATCCGAATTTAATACAAAAGGCACAATGGTAACTTAAGTACAAGAGGACTGACACTCTCACTTTCTATGATTTGAACCTCCCCTGTGAGTCCAGTTTTAGATTCCGATGCTTCACTTCAGGTTTACTGTATCCCTTGGACCTTCTTATTGACGATGAAACACAGAAATTGCATCGGAATTAAATTCAAAACGCACAATGCCGACTTAAGTACAAGAGGGCTGACACTCTAACTTTCTATGATTTGCACCTCTCCTGTGAGCCCAGTTTTAGATTCCGATGCTTCACTTCAGGTTTACTGTATCCCTTGGACCTTCTTATTGACTATGAAACACAGAAATTGCATCGGAATTAAAATCAAATGGCACAATGCCGACTTAAGTACAAGGGAACTGACACTCTAACTTTCTATGATTTTAACCTCTCCTGTGAGTCCAGTTTTAGATTCCGATGCTTCACATCAGGTTTACTGTATCCCTTGGACCTTCTTATTGACGACGAAACACAGAGATTGCATCCGAATTTAATAAAAAAGGCACAATGCCGACTGAAGTACAAGAGGACTGACACTCTAACTTTCTATGATTTGAACCTCTCCTGTGAGTCCAGTTTTGGATTCCGATGCTTCACTTCAGGTTTACTGTATCCCTTGGACCTTCTTATTGACGATGAAACACAGAAATTGCATCCGAATCTAATACAAAAGGCACAATGGCGACTTAAGTGCAAGAGGACTGACACTCTCACTTTCTATGAATCGAACCTCTCCTGTGAGGTCAGATTTAGATTCCGATGCTTCACTTCAGGTTTACTGTATACCTTGCACCTTCTTATTGACGACGAAACACAGAAATTGCATCGGAATTAAATCAAAAGGCACAATGCCGTCTTAAGTACAAGAGGACTGACACTCTCACTTTCTATGATTTGAACCACTCCTGTGAGTCAAGTTTTAGTTTCCGATGCTTCAGTTCAGGTTTCCTGTATCCCTTGGACCCTCTAATTGAAGATGAAACACAGAGTTTGCATCCGAATTTAATACAAAAGGTACAATGCCGACGTAAGTATAACAGGACTGACACTCTAACTTTCTATGATTTGAACCTCTCTGTAAGTCCAGTTTTAGATTCCGATGCTTCACTTCAGGTTTACTGTATCACTTGGACCTTCTTATTGACGATGAAACCGAGAAATTGCATCCGAATTTAATACCAAAATCACAATGGCGACTTAAGTACAACAGGAGTGACACTCTCACTTTCTATGACTTGAACAACTCCTGTGAGTCCAGTTTTAGATTCCGATGCTTCACTTCAGGTTTACTGTATCCCTTGCACCATCTTATTGACGATGAAACACAGACTTGCATCGGAATTAAATTCAAAACGCACAATGCCGACTTAAGTACAAGAGGGCTGACACTCTAACTTGCTATGATTTGCACCTCTCCTGTAAGCCCAGTTTTAGATTCCGATGATTCACTTCAGGTTTACTGTATCACTTGGACCTTCTTATTGACTATGAAACACAGAAATTGCATCGGAATTAAATTCAAATGGCACAATGCCGACTTAAGTACAAGAGAACTGACACTCTAACTTTCTATGATTTGAACCTCTCCTGTGAGTCCAGTTTTAGATTCCGATACTTCACTTCAGGTTTACTGTATCCCTTGGACCTTCTTATTGGCGACGAAACACAGAGATTGCATCCGAATTTAATACAAAAGGCACAATGCCGACTGAAGTACAAGAGGACTGACACTCTAACTTTCTATGATTTGGACCTCTCCTGTGAGTCCAGTTTTAGATTCCGATGCTTCACTTCAGGTTTACTGTATCCCTTGGACCTTCTTATTGACGATGAAACACAGAAATTGTATCCGAATTTAATACAAAAGGCACAATGGCGACTTAAGTACAAGAGGACTGTCACTCTCACTTTCTATGATTTGAACCTCTGCTGTGAGTCCAGTTTTAGATTCTGATGCTTCACTTCAGGTTAACTGTATCCCTTGGACCTTCTAATTGACGATGAAACACAGAGTTTGCATCCTTATTTTATACAAAAGGTACAATGCCGACTTAAGTACAAGAGGACTGACACTCTAACTTTCTATGATTTGAACCTCTCCAGTGAGTCCAGTTTTAGATTTCGATGCCTCACTTCAGGTTTACTGTATCCGTTGGACCTTCTTATTGACGATGAAACACAGAAATTGCATACGAATTTAATACAAAAATCACAATGGCGACTTAAGTACAAGAAGAGTGGCACTCTCACTTTCTATGATTTGAACATCTCCTGTGAGTCCAGTTTCAGATTCCGATGCTTCACTTCAGATTTACTGTATCCCTTGGACCTTCTTATTGACGATGAAACACAGAAATTGCATCGGAATTAAATTCAATTGGCACAATGCCGACTTAAGTACAAGAGGAGTGACACTCTAACTTTCGATGATTTGAACCTCTCCTGTGAGTGCAGTTTTAGATTCCGATGCTTCACTTCAGGTTTACTGTATCCCTTGGACCTACTTATTGACGACGAAACACAGAGTTTGCATCCGAATGTAATACAAAAGGCACAATGCCGACTTAAGTACAACAGGACTGACGCTCTAACTTTCTATGATTTGAACCTCTCCTGTGAGTCCAGTTATTGATTCCGATGCTTCACTTCAGCTTTACTGTATCCCTTGGACCTTCATATTGTCGATGAAACACAGAAATTGCATCCGAATTTAATACAAAAGGCACAATGGCGACTTAAGTACAAGAGGACTGACACTCTCACTTTATATGATTTGAACCTCTCCTGTGAGTCCAGTTTTAGATTCCGATGCTTCACTTCTGGTATACTGTATCCCTTGGACCCCCTTATTGACGATGAAACACAGAAATTATATCCGAATTTAATACAAATGGCACAAAGTCGTCTTAAGTATAAGAGGACTGCCACTCTCACTTTCTATGGTTTGAACCTCTCCTGTGAGTCCAGTTTTTGATTCCGATGCTTCACTTCCGGTTTACTGTATCCCTTGGACCTTCTTATTGACAATGAAACACAGAGAGAGCATGGGAATTAAATTCGAAAGGCATAATGCCGACTTAAGTACAAGAGGCATGACACTCTAACTTTCTATGATTTGAACCTCTCCTGTGAGTCCAGTTTTAGATTCCGATGCTACACTTGAGGTTTACTGTATCCCTTGTACGATCTTATTGACGATGAAACACAGAATTTGCATCGGAATTAAATTCAAAACGCACAATGCCGACTTAAGTTCAAGAGGGCTGACACTTTAACTTTCTATGATTTGCACCTCTCCTGTAAGCCCAGTTTTAGATTCCGATGCTTCACTTCAGGTTTACTGTTTCACTTGGACCTTCTTATTGACTATGAAACACAGAAATTGCATCGGAATTAAATTCAAATGGCACAATGCCGACTTAAGTACAAGAGAACTGACACTCTAACTTTCTATGATTTGAACCTCTCCTGTGAGTCCAGTTTCAGATTCCGATGCTTCACTTCAGGTTCACTGTATCCCTTGGACCTTCTTATTGACGACGAAACACAGAAATTGCATCCGAATTTAATTTAAAAGGCACAATGCCGACTAAAGTATAAGAGGACTGACACTCTAACTTTCTATGATTTGGACCTCTCCTGTGAGTCCAGTTTTAGATTCCGATGCTTCTCTTCAGGTTTACTGTATCCCTTGGACATTCTTATTGACGATGAAACACAGAAATTCCATCCGAATTTAATACAAAAGGCACAATGGCGACTTAAGTACAAGAGGACTGACACTCTCACTTTCTATGATTTGAACCTCTCCTGTGAGTCCAGTTTTAGATTGCGTTGCTTCACTTCCGGTTTACTGTATCCCTAGGACCTTCTTATTCACGATGAAACACCGAAATTGCATCAGAATTTAATACAAATGGCACAATGTCGACTTAAGTACAAGAGGGCTGACATTCTCACTTTCTATGATTTGAACCTCTCCTGTGAGTCCAATTATAGATTCCGATGCTTCACTTCAGGTTTACTGTATACCTTGCACGTTCTTATTGACGATGAAACACAGAAATTGCATCCGAATTTAATACACAAGGCACAATGCCGACTTAATTACAAGAGGACTGACATTCTAACTTTCTATGATTTGAACCCCTCCTGTGAGTCCAGTTGTAGATTCCGATGCTTCACTTCAGGTTTACTGTATCCCTTGGTCCATCTTATTGACGATGAAACACAGAAATTGCATCCGAATTTAATACTAATGGCACAATGCCGACTTAAGTACAAGAGCACTGACACTCTCACTTTCCATGATTCGAACTTCTCCTGTGAGGTCAGATTTAGATTCCGATGCTACACTTCAGGTTTACTGTATACCTTGCACCTTCTTATTGACGATGAAACACAGAAATTGCATCGGAATTAAATTCAAAAGGCACAATTCCGACATAAGTACAAGAGGACTGACATTCTCACTTTCTATGATTTGAGCCTCTGCTGTGAGTCCAGTTTTAGATTCTGATGCTTCACTTCAGGTTTACTGTATCCCATGGACCTTCTAATTGACGATGAAACACAGAGTTTGCATCCGTATTTAATACAAAAGGTACAATGCCGACTTAAGTACAAGAGGACTGACACTCTAACTTTCTAGATTTGAACCTCTCCTGTGAGTCGAGTTTTGGATTCCGATGCTTCACTTCAGCTTTACTGTATCCCTATGACCTTCATATTGACGATGAAACACAGAAATTGCATCCGAATTTAATACATAAGGCACAATGGCGACTTAAGTACAAGAGGACTAACACTCTCACTTTCTATGATTTCAACCTCTCCTGTGAGGCCAGTTTTAGATTCCGATCCTTCACTTCTGGTATACTGTATCCCTTGGACCTCCTTATTGACGATGAAACACAGAAATTGCATCCGAATTTAATACAAATGGCACAAAGTCGACTTAAGTATAAGAGGACTGACACTCTCACTTTCTATGATTTGAACCTCTCCTGTGAGTCCAGTTTTAGATTCCGATGCTTCACTTCCGGTTTACTGTATCCCTTGGACCTTCTTATTGACAATGAAACACAGAAAGAGCATGGGAATTAAATTCGAAGGCATAATGCCGACTTAAGTACAATGGGACTGACACTCTAACTTTCTATGATTTGAACCTCTCCTGTGAGTCCACTTTTGGATTCCGATGCTTCACTTCAGCTTAACTGTATCCCTATGACCTTCATATTGACGATGAAACACAGAAATTGCATCCGAATTTAATACAAAAGGCACAATGGCGACTTAAGTACAAGAGGACCTACACTCTCACTTTCTATGATTTCAACCTCTCCTGTGAGGCCAGTTTTAGATTCCGATGCTTCACTTCAGGTTTACTGTATACCTTGGACGTTCTTATTGACGATGAAACACAGAAATTGCATCGGAATTAAATTCAAAAAGCACAGTGCCGACCTAAGTAGAAGACGACTAACACTCTCACTTTCTATGATTTGAACCTATCCTGTGAGTCCTGTTTTAGATTCCGATGCTTCACTTCAGGTTTACTGTATCCCTTGGACCTTCTTATTGACGATGAAACACAGAAATTGCATCCG
Organism: Schistocerca americana; assembly: GCF_021461395.2. Classification (NCBI taxonomy): domain Eukaryota; kingdom Metazoa; phylum Arthropoda; class Insecta; order Orthoptera; family Acrididae; genus Schistocerca; species Schistocerca americana. The sequence goes on along the minus strand of NC_060127.1, from coordinate 226,083,855 downwards.
AATTTAATACAAATGGCACAATGCCGACTTAAGTACAATAGGACTGACACTCTCACTTTCTATGATTTGAACCTCTCCTGTGAAGTCAGTTTTAGATTCCGATGCTTCACTTTAGGTTCACTGTATCCCTTGGACCTACTTATTGACGATGAAACACAGATATTGCATCGGAATTAAATTTAAAACGCACAATGACGAGTTAAGTAAATAGGACTGACACTCTAACTTTCTATGATTTGAACCTCTCCTGTGAGTCTAGTTTTAGATTCCGATGCTTCACTTCAGGTTTACTGTATACCTTGCACCTTCTTATTGACGATGAAACACAGAAATTGTATCCGAATTTAATACACAAGGCACAATGGCGACTTAAGTACAAGAGGACTGACACTCTCACTTTCTATGATTTGAACCTCTCCTGTGAGTCCAGTTTTAGATTCCGATGCTACACTTCAGGTTTACTGTATCCCTTGGACCTTCTTATTGACGATGAAACACAGAAATTGCATCCGAATTTAATACAAATGGCACAATGGCGACTTAAGTACAAGAGGACTGACACTCTCACTTTCTATGATTTGAACCTCTCCTGTGAGTCCAGTTTTAGATTCAGATGCTTCACTTCAGGTTTACTGTATACCTTGCACCTTCATATTGACGATGAAACACAGAAATTGTATCCGAATTTAATACACAAGGTACAATGCCGACTTAAGTACAAGAGGGCTGATATTCTAACTTTCTATGATTTGAACCTCTCCTGTGAGTCCAGTTTTAGATTCCGATGTTTTACTTCAGGTTTACTGTATCCCTTGGACGATCTTATTGAAGATGAAACACAGAAATTGCATCGGAATTAAATTCATAAGGCACAGTGCCGACATAAGTAGAAGACGACTAACACTCTCACTTTCTATGATTTGAACCTATCCTGTGAGTCCAGTTTTAGATTCCGATGCTTCACTTCAGGTTTACTGTATCCCTTGGACCTTCTTATTGACGATGAAACACAGAAATTGCATCCGAATTTAATACAATAGGCACAATGGCGACTTAAGTACAAGAGGACTGACACTCTCACTTTCTATGATTTGAACCTCTCCTGTGAGTCCAGTTTTAGATTCCGATGCTTCACTTCAGGTTTACTGTATCCCTTGGACCTTCTTATTCACGATGAAACACCGAAATTGCATCCGAATTAAATACAAATGGCACAATGTCGACTTAAGTACAAGAGGGCTGACATTCTCACTTTCTATGATTTGAACCTCTCCTGTGAGTCCAGTTTTAGACTCCGATGCTTCACTTCAGGTTTACTGTATACCTTGCACCTTCTTATTGACGATGAAACACAGAAACTGCATCCGAATTTAATACACAAGGCACAATGCCGACTTAAGTACAAGAGGACTGACATTCTAACTGTCTATGATTTGAACCTCTCCTGTGAGTCAGGTTTTAGATTCCGATGCTTCACTTCAGGTTTACTGTATCCCCTGGACCTTCTTATTGACGATGAAACACAGGAATTGCATCCGAATTTAATACAAATGGCACAATGCCGACTTAAGTACAAGAGCACTGACACTCTCACTTTCCATGATTCGAACTCCTCCTGTGAGGTCAGATTTAGATTCCGATGCTACACTTCAGGTTTACTGTATACCTTGCACCTTCTTATTGACGATGAAACACAGAAATTGCATCGGAATTAAATTCAAAAGGCACAATTCCGACTTAAGTACAAGAGGACTGACACTCTCACTTTCTATGATTTGAACCTCTGCTGTGAGTCCAGTTTTAGATTCTGATGCTTGACATCAGGTTTACTGTATCCCTTGGACCTTCTAATTGACGATGAAACACAGAGTTTGCATCATTATTTAATACAAAAGGTACAATGCCGACTTAAGTACAAGAGGACTGACACCCTAACTTTCTATGATTTGAACCTCTCCAGTGAGTCCAGTTTTAGATTCCGATGCCTCACTTCAGGTTTACTGTATCTTTTGGACCTTCTTATTGACGATGAAACACAGAAATTGCATCCGAATTTAATACAAAAGGCACAATGGCGACTTAAGTACAAGAGGACTGACACTCTCACTTTCTATGATTTGAGCCTCTCCTGTGAGTCCAGTTTTAGATTCTGATGCTTCACTTCAGGTTTACTGTATCCCTTGGACCTTCTAATTGACGATGAAACACAGAGTTTGCATCCGTATTTAATACAAAAGGTACAATGCCGACTTAAGTACAAGAGGACTGACACTCTAACTCTTTATGATTTGAACCTCTCCTGTGAGTCCAGTTTTGGATTCCGATGCTTCACTTCAGCTTTACTGTATCCCTTGGACCTTCATATTGACGATGAAACACAGAAATTGCATCCGAATTTAATACAAAAGGCACAATGGCGACTTAAGTACAAGAGGACTAACACTCTCACTTTCTATGATTTAAACCTCTCCTGTGAGGCCAGTTTTAGATTCCGATGCTTCACTTCTGGTATACTGTATCCCTTGGACCTCCTTATTGACGATGAAACACAGAAATTGCATCCGAATTTAATACAAATGGCACAAAGTCGACTTAAGTATAAGAGGACTGACACTCTCACTTTCTATGATTTGAACCTCTCCTGTGAGTCCAGTTTTAGATTCCGATGCTTCACTTCCGCTTTACTGTATCCCTTTTACCTTCTTATTGACAATGAAACACAGAAAGAGCATGGGAATTAAATTCAAAAGGCATAATGCCGACTTAAGTACAAGAGGTCTGACACTCTAACTTTCTATGATTTGAACCTCTCCTGTGAGTCCAGTTTTAGATTCCGATGCTACACTTCAGGTTTACTGTATCCCTTTGACCTTCTTATTGACGATGAAACACAGAAATTGCATCCGAATTTAATACAAATGGCACAATGGCGACTTAAGTACAAGAGGACTGACACTCTCACTTTCTATGATTTGAACCGCTCCTGTGAGTCTAGATTTAGATTCCGATGCTTCACTTCCGGTTTACTGTATACCTTGCACCTTCTTATTGACGATGAAACACAGAAATTGTATCCGAATTTAATACACAAGGCACAATGCCGACTTAAGTACAAGAGGGCTGATATTCTAACTTTCTATGATTTGAACCTCTCCTGTGAGTCCAGTTTTAGATTCCGATGTTTTACTTCAGGTTTACTGTATCCCTTGGACCTTCTTATCGACGATGAAACACAGAGTTTGCACCTGAATTTAATACAAAAGGCACAATGCCGACTTAAGTACTAGAGGACTGACACTCTAACTTTCTATGATTTGAACCTCTCCTGTGAGTCCAGTTTTAGATTCCGATGCTTCACTTCAGGTTTACTGTATCCCTTGGACCTTCTTATTGACGATGAAACACAGAAATTGCATCCGAAATTAATACAAAAGTCGCAATGTCGACTTAAGTACAAGAGGACAGACACTCTCACTTTCTATGATTTGAACATCTCCTGTGAGTCCAGTTTCAGATTCCGATGCTTCACTTCAGGTTTACTGTATCCCTTGGACGATCTTATTGAAGATGAAACACAGAAATTGCATCGGAATTAAATTCATAAGGCACAGTGCCGACATAAGTAGAAGACGACTAACACTCTCACTTTCTATGATTTGAACCTATCCTGTGAGTCCAGTTTTAGATTCCGATGCTTCACTTCAGGTTTACTGTATCACTTGGACCTTCTTATTGACGATGAAACACAGAAATTGCATCCGAATTTAATTCAATAGGCACAATGGCGACTTAAGTACAAGAGGACTGACACTCTCACTTTCTATGATTTGAATCTCTCCTGTGAGTCCAGTTTTAGACTCCGATGCTTCACTTCAGGTTTACTGTATACCTTGCACCTTCTTATTGACGATGAAACACAGAAACTGCATCCGAATTTAATACACAAGGCACAATGCCGACTTAAGTACAAGAGGACTGACATTCTAACTGTCTATGATTTGAACCTCTCCTGTGAGTCCAGTTTTAGATTCCGATGCTTCACTTCAGGTTTACTGTATCCCCTGGACCTTCTTATTGACGATGAAACACAGGAATTGCATCCGAATTTAATACAAATGGCACAATGCCGACTTAAGTACAAGAGCACTGACACTCTCACTTTCCATGATTCGAACTCCTCCTGTGAGGTCAGATTTAGATTCCGATGCTACACTTCAGGTTTACTGTATACCTTGCACCTTCTTATTGACGATGAAACACAGAAATTGCATCGGAATTAAATTCAAAAGGCACAATTCCGACTTAAGTACAAGAGGACTGACACTCTCACTTTCTATGATTTGAACCTCTGCTGTGAGTCCAGTTTTAGATTCTGATGCTTGACATCAGGTTTACTGTATCCCTTGGACCTTCTAATTGACGATGAAACACAGAGTTTGCATCATTATTTAATACAAAAGGTACAATGCCGACTTAAGTACAAGAGGACTGACACCCTAACTTTCTATGATTTGAACCTCTCCAGTGAGTCCAGTTTTAGATTCCGATGCCTCACTTCAGGTTTACTGTATCCCTTGGACCTTCTTATTGACGATGAAACACAGAAATTGCATCCGAATTTAATACAAAAGGCACAATGGCGACTTAAGTACAAGAGGACTGACACTCTCACTTTCTATGATTTGAGCCTCTCCTGTGAGTCCAGTTTTAGATTCTGATGCTTCACTTCAGGTTTACTGTATCCCTTGGACCTTCTAATTGACGATGAAACACAGAGTTTGCATCCGTATTTAATACAAAAGGTACAATGCCGACTTAAGTACAAGAGGACTGACACTCTAACTCTTTATGATTTGAACCTCTCCTGTGAGTCCAGTTTTGGATTCCGATGCTTCACTTCAGCTTTACTGTATCCCTTGGACCTTCATATTGACGATGAAACACAGAAATTGCATCCGAATTTAATACAAAAGGCACAATGGCGACTTAAGTACAAGAGGACTAACACTCTCACTTTCTATGATTTAAACCTCTCCTGTGAGGCCAGTTTTAGATTCCGATGCTTCACTTCTGGTATACTGTATCCCTTGGACCTCCTTATTGACGATGAAACACAGAAATTGCATCCGAATTTAATACAAATGGCACAAAGTCGACTTAAGTATAAGAGGACTGACACTCTCACTTTCTATGATTTGAACCTCTCCTGTGAGTCCAGTTTTAGATTCCGATGCTTCACTTCCGCTTTACTGTATCCCTTTTACCTTCTTATTGACAATGAAACACAGAAAGAGCATGGGAATTAAATTCAAAAGGCATAATGCCGACTTAAGTACAAGAGGTCTGACACTCTAACTTTCTATGATTTGAACCTCTCCTGTGAGTCCAGTTTTAGATTCCGATGCTACACTTCAGGTTTACTGTATCCCTTGGACCTTCTTATTGACGATGAAACACAGAAATTGCATCCGAATTTAATACAAATGGCACAATGGCGACTTAAGTACAAGAGGACTGACACTCTCACTTCCTATGATTTGAACCGCTCCTGTGAGTCTAGATTTAGATTCCGATGCTTCACTTCCGGTTTACTGTATACCTTGCACCTTCTTATTGACGATGAAACACAGAAATTGTATCCGAATTTAATACACAAGGCACAATGCCGACTTAAGTACAAGAGGGCTGATATTCTAACTTTCTATGATTTGAACATCTCCTGTGAGTCCAGTTTCAGATTCCGATGCTTCACTTCAGGTTTACTGTATCCCTTGGACGATCTTATTGAAGATGAAACACAGAAATTGCATCGGAATTAAATTCATAAGGCACAGTGCCGACATAAGTAGAAGACGACTAACACTCTCACTTTCTATGATTTGAACCTATCCTGTGAGTCCAGTTTTAGATTCCGATGCTTCACTTCAGGTTTACTGTATCCCTTGGACCTTCTTATTGACGATGAAACACAGAAATTGCATCCGAATTTAATACAATAGGCACAATGGCGACTTAAGTACAAGAGGACTGACACTCTCACTTTCTATGATTTGAACCTCTCCTGTGAGTCCAGTTTTAGACTCCGATGCTTCACTTCAGGTTTACTGTATACCTTGCACCTTCTTATTGACGATGAAACACAGAAACTGCATCCGAATTTAATACACAAGGCACAATGCCGACTTAAGTACAAGAGGACTGACATTCTAACTTTCTATGATTTGAACCTCTCCTGTGAGTCCAGTTTTAGATTCCGATGCTTCACTTCAGGTTTACTGTATCCCCTGGACCTTCTTATTGACGATGAAACACAGGAATTGCATCCGAATTTAATACAAATGGCACAATGCCGACTTATATACAAGAGCACTGACACTCTCACTTTCCATGATTCGAACTCCTCCTGTGAGGTCAGATTTAGATTCCGATGCCACACTTCAGGTTTACTGTATACCTTGCACCTTCTTATTGACGATGAAACACAGAAATTGCATCGGAATTAAATTCAAAAGGCACAATTCCGACATAAGTACAAGAGGACTGACACTCTCACTTTCTATGATTTGAACCTTTGCTGTGAGTCCAGTTTTAGATTCTGATGCTTCACATCAGGTTTACTGTATCCCTTGGACCTTCTAATTGACGATGAAACACAGAGTTTGCATCATTATTTAATACAAAAGGTACAATGCCGACTTAAGTACAAGAGGACTGACACCCTAACTTTCTATGATTTGAACCTCTCCAGTTAGTCCAGTTTTAGATTCCGATGCCTCACTTCAGGTTTACTGTATCCCTTGGACCTACTTATTGACGATGAAACACAGAAATTGCATCCGAATTTAATACAAAAGGCACAATGGCGACTTAAGTACAGGAGGACTGACACTCTCACTTTCTATGATTTGAGCCTCTCCTGTGAGTCCAGTTTTAGATTCTGATGCTTCACTTCAGGTTTACTGTATCCCTTGGACCTTCTAATTGACGATGAAACACAGAGTTTGCATCCGTATTTAATACAAAAGGTACAATGCCGACTTAAGTACAAGAGGACTGACACTCTAACTCTTTATGATTTGAACTTCTCCTGTGAGTCCAGTTTTGGATTCCGATGCTTCACTTCAGCTTTACTGTATCCCTTGGACCTTCATATTGACGATGAAACACAGAAATTGCGTCCGAATTTAATACAAAAGGCACAATGGCGACTTAAGTACAAGAGGACTAACACTCTCACTTTCTATGATTTAGACCTCTCCAGTGAGGCCAGTTTTAGATTCCGATGCTTCACTTCTGGTATACTGTATCCCTTGGACCTCCTTATTGACGATGAAACACAGAAATTGCATCCGAATTTAATACAAATGGCACAAAGTCGACCTAAGTATAAGAGGACTGACACTCTCACTTTCTATGATTTGAACCTCTCCTGTGAGTCCAGTTTTAGATTCCGATGCTACACTTCCGGTTTACTGTATCCCTAGGACCTTCTTATTGACAATGAAACACAGAAAGAGCATGGGAATTAAATTCGAAAGGCATAATGCCGACTTAAGTACAAGAGGTCTGACACTCTAACTTTCTATGATTTGAACCTCTCCTGTGAGTCCAGTTTTAGATTCCGATGCTACACTTCAGGTTCACTGTATCCCTTGGACCTTCTTATTGACGATGAAACACAGAAATTGCATCCGAATTTAATACAAAAGGCACAATGGCGACTTAAGTACAAGAGGACTGACACTCTCACTTTCTATGATTTGAACCTCTCCTGTGAGTCTAGTTTTCGATTCCGATGCTTCACTTCAGGTTTACTGTATACCTTGCACCTTCTAATTGACGATGAAACACAGAAATTGTATCCGAATTTAATACACAAGGCACAATGCCGACTTAAGTACAAGGGGACTGATATTATAACATTCTATGATTTGAACCTCTCCTGTGAGTCCAGTTTTAGATTCCGATGGTTCACTTCAGGTTTACTGTATCCCTTGGACCTTCTTATTGACGATGAAACACAGAGTTTGCACCTGAATTTAATACAAAAGGCACAATGCCGACTTAAGTACTAGAGGACTGACACTCTAACTTTCTATGATTTGAACCTCTCCTGTGAGTCCAGTTTCAGGTTCCGATGCTTCACTTCAGGTTTACTGCATCCCTTGGACGTTCTTATTGACGATGAAACACAGAAATTGCATCGGAATTAAATTCAAAAAGCACAGTGCCGACCTAAGTAGAAGACGACTAACACTCTCACTTTCTATGATTTAAACCTCTCCTGTGAGGCCAGTTTTAGATTCCGATGCCTCACTTCTGGTATACTGTATCCCTTGGACCTTCTTATTGACGATGAAACACAGAGTTTGCACCTGAATTTAATACAAAAGGCACAATGCCGACTTAAGTACTAGAGGACTGACACTCTAACTTTCTATGATTTGAACCTCTCCTGTGAGTCCAGTTTTAGATTCCGATGCTTCACTTCAGGTTTACTGTATCCCTTGGAACTTCTTATTGACGATGAAACACCGAAATTGCATCCGAAATTAATACAAAAGTCACAATGTCGACTTAAGTACAAGAGGACTGACACTCTAACTATCTATGATTTGAACATCTCCTGTGAGTCCAGTTTCAGATTCCGATGCTTCACTTCAAGTTTACTGTATCCCTTGGACGTTCTTATTGACGATGAAACACAGAAATTGCATCGGAATTAAATTCATAAGGCACAGTGCCGACATAAGTAGAAGACGACTAACACTCTCACTTTCTATGATTTGAACCTATCCTGTGTGTCCAGTTTTAGATTCCGATGCTTCACTTCAGGTTTACTGTATCCCTTGGACCTTCTTATTGACGATGAAACACAGAAATTGCATCCGAATTTAATACAAAAGCCACAATGGCGACTTAAGTACAAGAGGACTGACACTCTCACTTTCTATGATTTGAACCTCTCCTGTGAGTCCAGTTTTAGATTCCGATGCTTCAAATCAGGTTTACTGTATCCCTTGGACCTTCTTATTCACGATGAAACACCGAAATTGCATCCGAATTTAAAACAAATGGCACAATGTCGACTTAAGTACAAGAGGGCTGACATGCTCATTTTCTATGATTTGAACCTCTCCTGTGAGTCATGTTTTAGATTCCGATGCTTCACTTCAGGTTTACTGTATACCTTGCACCTTCTTATTGACGATGAAACACAGAAATTGCATCCGAATTTAATACACAAGGCACAATGCCGACTTAAGTACAAGAGGACTGACATTCTAATTTTCTATGATTTGAACCTCTCCTGTGAGTCCAGTTTTAGATTCCGATGCTTCACTTCAGATTTACTGTATCCCTTGGACCTTGTTATTGACGATGAAACAGAGAAATTGCATCCGAATTTAATACCAAAATCACAATGGCGACTTAAGTACAAGAGGAGTGACACTCTCACTTTCTATGACTTGAACATCTCCTGTGAGTCCAGTTTTAGATTCCGATGCTTCACTTCAGGTTTACTGTGTCCCTTGGACCATCTTATTGACGATGAGACACAGAAATTGCATCGGAATTAAATTCAAAACGCACAATGCCGACTTAAGTACAAGAGGGCTGACACTCTAACTTTCTATGATTTGCACCTCTCCTATGATCCCAGTTTTAGATTCCGATGCTTCACTTCAGGTTTACTGTATCCCTTGGACCTTCTTATTGACTATGAAACACAGAAATTGCATCGGAATTAAATTCAAATGGCGCAATGCCGACTTAAGTACAAGAGAACTGACACTCTAACTTTCTATGATTTGAACCTCTCCTGTGAGTCCAGTTTTAGATTCCGATGTTTCACTTCAGGTTTACTGTATCCCTTGGACCTTCTTATTGACGATGAAACACAGAAATTGCATCCGAATTTAATACAAAAGGCACAATGGCGACTTAAGTACAAGAGGACTGACACTCTCACTTTCTATGATTTGATCCTCTCCTGTGAGTCCAGTTTCAGATTCCGATGCTTCACTTCAGGTTTACTGTATCCCTTGGACCTTCTTATTCACGATGAAACACCGAAATTGCATCCGAATTTAATACAAATGGCACAATGTCGACTTAAGTACATGAGGGCAGACATTCTCACTTTCTATGATTTGAACCTCTCCTGTGAGTCCAGTTTTAGATACCGATGCTTCACTTCAGGTTTACTGTATACCTTGCACCTTCTTATTGACGATGAAACACAGAAATTGCATCCGAATTTAATACACAAGGCACAATGCCGACTTAAGTACAAGAGGACTGACATTCCAAATTTCTATGATTTGAACCTCTCCTGTGAGTCCAGTTTTAGATTCCGATGCTTCACTTCAGGTTTACTGTATCCCTTGGACCTTTTTATTGACGATGAAACACAGGAATTGCATCCGAATTTAATACAAATGGCACAATGCCGACTTAAGTACAAGAGCACTGACACTCTCACTTTCCATGATTCGAACTTCTCCTGTGAGGTCAGATTTAGATTCCGATACTACACATCAGGTTTACTGTATACCTTGCACCTTCTTATTGACGATGAAACACAGAAATTGCATCGGAATTAAATTCAAAATGCACAATTCCGACTTAAGTACAAGAGGACTGACACTCTCACTTTCTTTGATTTGAACCTCTGCTGTGAGTCCAGTTTTAGATTCTGATGCTTCACTTCAGGTTTACTGTATCCCTTGGACCTTCTAATTGACGATGAAACACAGAGTTTGCAACATTATTTAATACAAAAGGTACAATGCCGACTTAAGTACAAGAGGACTGACACTCTAACTTTCTATGATTTGAACCTCTCCAGTGAGTCCAGTTTTAGATTCCGATGCCTCACTTCAGTTTACTGTATCCCTTGGACCTTCTTATTGACGATGAAACACAGAAATTGCATCCGAATTTAATACAAAAGGCACAATGGCGACTTAAGTACAAGAGGACTGACTCTCTCACTTTCTATGATTTGAACCTCTCCTGTGAGTCCAGTTTTAGATTCCGATGCTTCACTTCAGGTTTACTGTATACCTTGCACCTTCTTATTGACGATGAAACACAGAAATTGTATCCGAATTTAATACACAAGGCACAATGCCGACTTAAGTACAAGAGGACTGATATTCTAACTTTCTATGATTTGAACCTCTCCTGTGAGTCCAGTTTCAGTTTCCGATGTTTCACTTCAGGTTTACTGTATCCCTTGACCTTCTTATTGACGATGAAACACAGAGTTTGCACCTGAATTTAATACAAAAGGCACAATGCCGACTTAAGTACTAGAGGACTGACGCTCTAACTTTCTATGATTTGAACCTCTCCTGTGAGTCCAGTTTTAGATTCCGATGGTTCACTTCAGGTTTACTGTATCCCTTGGACCTTCTTATTGACGATGAAACACAGAGTTTGCACCTGAATTTAATACAAAAGGCACAATGCCGACTTAAGTACTAGAGGACTGACACTCTAACTTTCTATGATTTGAACCTCTCCTGTGAGTCCAGTTTCAGGTTCCGATGCTTCACTTCAGGTTTACTGCATCCCTTGGACGTTCTTATTGACGATGAAACACAGAAATTGCATCGGAATTAAATTCAAAAAGCACAGTGCCGACCTAAGTAGAAGACGACTAACACTCTCACTTTCTATGATTTAAACCTCTCCTGTGAGGCCAGTTTTAGATTCCGATGCCTCACTTCTGGTATACTGTATCCCTTGGACCTTCTTATTGACGATGAAACACAGAGTTTGCACCTGAATTTAATACAAAAGGCACAATGCCGACTTAAGTACTAGAGGACTGACACTCTAACTTTCTATGATTTGAACCTCTCCTGTGAGTCCAGTTTTAGATTCCGATGCTTCACTTCAGGTTTACTGTATCCCTTGGAACTTCTTATTGACGATGAAACACCGAAATTGCATCCGAAATTAATACAAAAGTCACAATGTCGACTTAAGTACAAGAGGACTGACACTCTAACTATCTATGATTTGAACATCTCCTGTGAGTCCAGTTTCAGATTCCGATGCTTCACTTCAAGTTTACTGTATCCCTTGGACGTTCTTATTGACGATGAAACACAGAAATTGCATCGGAATTAAATTCATAAGGCACAGTGCCGACATAAGTAGAAGACGACTAACACTCTCACTTTCTATGATTTGAACCTATCCTGTGTGTCCAGTTTTAGATTCCGATGCTTCACTTCAGGTTTACTGTATCCCTTGGACCTTCTTATTGACGATGAAACACAGAAATTGCATCCGAATTTAATACAAAAGCCACAATGGCGACTTAAGTACAAGAGGACTGACACTCTCACTTTCTATGATTTGAACCTCTCCTGTGAGTCCAGTTTTAGATTCCGATGCTTCAAATCAGGTTTACTGTATCCCTTGGACCTTCTTATTCACGATGAAACACCGAAATTGCATCCGAATTTAAAACAAATGGCACAATGTCGACTTAAGTACAAGAGGGCTGACATGCTCATTTTCTATGATTTGAACCTCTCCTGTGAGTCATGTTTTAGATTCCGATGCTTCACTTCAGGTTTACTGTATACCTTGCACCTTCTTATTGACGATGAAACACAGAAATTGCATCCGAATTTAATACACAAGGCACAATGCCGACTTAAGTACAAGAGGACTGACATTCTAATTTTCTATGATTTGAACCTCTCCTGTGAGTCCAGTTTTAGATTCCGATGCTTCACTTCAGATTTACTGTATCCCTTGGACCTTGTTATTGACGATGAAACAGAGAAATTGCATCCGAATTTAATACCAAAATCACAATGGCGACTTAAGTACAAGAGGAGTGACACTCTCACTTTCTATGACTTGAACATCTCCTGTGAGTCCAGTTTTAGATTCCGATGCTTCACTTCAGGTTTACTGTGTCCCTTGGACCATCTTATTGACGATGAGACACAGAAATTGCATCGGAATTAAATTCAAAACGCACAATGCCGACTTAAGTACAAGAGGGCTGACACTCTAACTTTCTATGATTTGCACCTCTCCTATGATCCCAGTTTTAGATTCCGATGCTTCACTTCAGGTTTACTGTATCCCTTGGACCTTCTTATTGACTATGAAACACAGAAATTGCATCGGAATTAAATTCAAATGGCACAATGCCGACTTAAGTACAAGAGAACTGACACTCTAACTTTCTATGATTTGAACCTCTCCTGTGAGTCCAGTTTTAGATTCCGATGTTTCACTTCAGGTTTACTGTATCCCTTGGACCTTCTTATTGACGATGAAACACAGAAATTGCATCCGAATTTAATACAAAAGGCACAATGGCGACTTAAGTACAAGAGGACTGACACTCTCACTTTCTATGATTTGATCCTCTCCTGTGAGTCCAGTTTCAGATTCCGATGCTTCACTTCAGGTTTACTGTATCCCTTGGACCTTCTTATTCACGATGAAACACCGAAATTGCATCCGAATTTAATACAAATGGCACAATGTCGACTTAAGTACATGAGGGCAGACATTCTCACTTTCTATGATTTGAACCTCTCCTGTGAGTCCAGTTTTAGATACCGATGCTTCACTTCAGGTTTACTGTATACCTTGCACCTTCTTATTGACGATGAAACACAGAAATTGCATCCGAATTTAATACACAAGGCACAATGCCGACTTAAGTACAAGAGGACTGACATTCCAACTTTCTATGATTTGAACCTCTCCTGTGAGTCCAGTTTTAGATTCCGATGCTTCACTTCAGGTTTACTGTATCCCTTGGACCTTTTTATTGACGATGAAACACAGGAATTGCATCCGAATTTAATACAAATGGCACAATGCCGACTTAAGTACAAGAGCACTGACACTCTCACTTTCCATGATTCGAACTTCTCCTGTGAGGTCAGATTTAGATTCCGATACTACACTTCAGGTTTACTGTATACCTTGCACCTTCTTATTGACGATGAAACACAGAAATTGCATCGGAATTAAATTCAAAATGCACAATTCCGACTTAAGTACAAGAGGACTGACACTCTCACTTTCTTTGATTTGAACCTCTGCTGTGAGTCCAGTTTTAGATTCTGATGCTTCACTTCAGGTTTACTGTATCCCTTGGACCTTCTAATTGACGATGAAACACAGAGTTTGCATCATTATTTAATACAAAAGGTACAATGCCGACTTAAGTACAAGAGGACTGACACTCTAACTTTCTATGATTTGAACCCCTCCAGTGAGTCCAGTTTTAGATTCCGATGCCTCACTTCAGTTTACTGTATCCCTTGGACCTTCTTATTGACGATGAAACACAGAAATTGCATCCGAATTTAATACAAAAGGCACAATGGCGACTTAAGTACAAGAGGACTGACTCTCTCACTTTCTATGATTTGAACCTCTCCTGTGAGTCCAGTTTTAGATTCCGATGCTTCACTTCAGGTTTACTGTATACCTTGCACCTTCTTATTGACGATGAAACACAGAAATTGTATCCGAATTTAATACACAAGGCACAATGCCGACTTAAGTACAAGAGGACTGATATTCTAACTTTCTATGATTTGAACCTCTCCTGTGAGTCCAGTTTCAGTTTCCGATGTTTCACTTCAGGTTTACTGTATCCCTTGACCTTCTTATTGACGATGAAACACAGAGTTTGCACCTGAATTTAATACAAAAGGCACAATGCCGACTTAAGTACTAGAGGACTGACGCTCTAACTTTCTATGATTTGAACCTCTCCTGTGAGTCCAGTTTTAGATTCCGATGCTTCACTTCAGGTTTACTGTATCCCTTGGACCTTCTTATTGACGATGAAACACAGAAATTGCATCCGAAATTAATACAAAAGTCACAATGTCCACTTAAGTACAAGAGGACTGACACTCTCACATTCTATGATTTGAACATCTCCTGTGAGTCCAGTTTCAGATTCCGATGCTTCACTTCAGGTTTACTGTATCCCTTGGACGTTCTTATTGACGATGAAACACAGAAATTGCATCGTAATTAAATTCAAAAGGCACAGTGCTGACATAAGTAGAAGACGACTAACACTCTCACTTTCTATGAATTGAACCTATCCTGTGAGTCCAGTTTTAGATTCCGATGTTTCACTTCAGGTTTACTGTATCCCTTGGACCTTCTTATTGACGATGAAACACAGAAATTGCATCCGAATTTAATACAAAAGGCACAATGGCGACTTAAGTACAAGAGGACTGACACTCTCACTTTCTACGATTTGAACCTCTCCTGTGAGTCCAGTTTTAGATTCCGATGCTTCACTTCGGGTTCACTGTATCCCTTGGACCTTCTTATTCACGATGAAACACCGAAATTGCATCCGAATTTAATACAAATGGCACAATGTCGACTTAAGTACAAGATGGCTGACATTCTCACTTTCTATGATTTGAACCTCTCCTGTGAGTCCAGTTTTAGATTCCCATGCTACACTTCAGGTTTACTGTATACCTTGCACCTTCTTATTGACGATGAAACACAGAAATTGCATCCGAATTTAATACACAAGGCACAATGCCGACTTAAGTACAAGAGGACTGACATTCTAACTTTCTATGATTTGAACCTCTCCTGTGAGTCCAGTTTTAGATTCCGATGCTTCACTTCAGGTTTACTGTATCCCTTGGACCTTCTTATTGACGATGAAACACTGAAATTGTATCCGAATTTAATACAAATGGCACAATGCCGACTTAACTACAAGAGCACTGACACTCTCACTTTCCATGATTCGAACTTCTCCTGTGAGGTCAGATTTAGATTCCGATGCTACACTTCAGGTTTACCGTATACCTTGCACCTTCTTATTGACGATGAACCACAGAAATTGCATCGGAATTAAATTCAAAAGGCACAATTCCGACTTAAGTACAAGAGGACTGACACTCTCACTTTCTATGATTTGAACCTCTGCTGTGAATCCAGTTTTAGATTCTGATGCTTCACTTCAGGTTTACTGTATCCCTTGGACCTTCTAATTGACGATGAAACACAGAGTTTGGATCCGTATTTAATACAAAAGGTACAATGCCGACTTAAGTACAAGAGGACTGACACTCTAACTTTCTATGATTTGAAACTCTCCAGTGAGTCCAGTTTTAGATTCCGATGCCTCACTTCAGGTTTACTGTATCCCTTGGACCTTCTTATTGACGATGAAACACAGAAATTGCATCCGAATTTAATACAAAAATCACAATGGCGACTTAAGTACAAGAGGACTGACACTCTCACTTTCTATGATTTGAACATCTCCTGTGAGTCCAGTTTCAGATTCCGATGCTTCACTTCAGATTTACTGTATCCCTTGGACCTTCTTATTGACGATGAAACACAGAAATTGCATCGGAATTAAATTCAAATGGCACAATGCCGACTTATGTACAAGAGGACTGACACTCTAACTTCCTATGATTTGAACCTCTCCTGTGAGTCCAGTTTTAGATTCCGATGCTTCACTTCAGGTTTACTTTATCCCTTGGACCTACTTATTGACGACGAAACACAGAGATTGCATCCGAATTTAATACAAAAGGCACAATGCCGACTTAAGTACAACAGGACTGATGCTCTAAATTTCTATGATTTGAACCTCTCCTGTGAGTCCAGTTTTGGATTCCGATGCTTCACTTCAGGTTTACTGTATCCCTTGGACCTTCTTACTGACGATGAAACACAGAAATTGCATCCGAATTTAATACAAAAGGCACAATGGCGACTTAAGTACAAGAGGGCTGACACTCTCACTTTCTATGATTTGAACCTCTCCTGTGAGTCCAGTTTTAGATTCAGATGCTTCACTTCAGGTTTACTGTATCCCTTGGACCTTCTTATTCACGATGAAACACCGAAATTGCATCCGAATTTAATACAAATGGCACAATGTCGACTTAAGTACATGAGGGCTGACATTCTCACTTTCTATGATTTGAACCTCTCCTGTGAGTCCAGTTCTAGATTCCGATGCTTCACTTCAGGTTTACTGTATACCTTGCACCTTCTTATTGACGATGAAACACAGAAATTGCATCCGAATTTAATACACAAAGCACAATGCCGACTTAAGTACAAGAGGACTAACATTCTAATTTTCTATGATTTGAACCTCTCCTGTGATTCCAGTTTTAGATTCCAATGCTTCACTTCAGGTTTACTGTATCCCTTGGACCTTCTTATTGACGATGAAACACAGGAATTGCATCCGAATTTAATACAAATGGCACAATGCCGACTTAAGTACAAGAGCACTGACACTCTCACTTTCTATGATTTTAAACTCTCCTGTGAGGCCAGTTTTAGATTTCGATGCCTCACTTCAGGTTTACTGTATCCCTTGGACCTTCTTATTGACGATGAAACACAGGAATTGCATCCGAATTTAATACAAATGGCACAATGCCGACTTAAGTACAAGAGCACTGACACTCTCACTTTCTATGATTTTAAACTCTCCTGTGAGGCCAGTTTTAGATTCCGATGCTTCACTTCAGGTTTACTGTATCCCTTGGACCTTCTTATTGACGATGAAACACAGAAATTGCATCCGAAATTAATACAAAAGTCACAATGTCGACTTAAGTACAAGAGGACTGACACTCTCACATTCTATGATTTGAACATCTCCTGTGAGTCCAGTTTCAGATTCCGATGCTTCACTTCAGGTTTACTGTATCCCTTGGACGTTCTTATTGACGATAAAACACAGAAATTGCATCGTAATTAAATTCAAAAGGCACAGTGCTGACATAAGTAGAAGACGACTAACACTCTCACTTTCTATGAATTGAACCTATCCTGTGAGTCCAGTTTTAGATTCCGATGTTTCACTTCAGGTTTACTGTATCCCTTAGACCTTCTTATTGACGATGAAACACAGAAATTGCATCCGAATTTAATACAAAAGGCACAATGGCGACATAAGTACAAGAGGACTGACACTCTCACTTTCTACGATTTGAACCTCTCCTGTGAGTCCAGTTTTAGATTCCGATGCTTCACTTCAGGTTCACTGTATCCCTTGGACCTTCTTATTCACGATGAAACACCGAAATTGCATCCGAATTTAATACAAATGGCACAATGTCGACTTAAGTACAAGATGGCTGACATTCTCACTTTCTATGATTTGAACCTCTCCTGTGAGTCCAGTTTTAGATTTCGATGCTACACTTCAGGTTTACTGTATACCTTGCACCTTCTTATTGACGATGAAACACAGAAATTGCATCCGAATTTAATACACAAGGCACAATGCCGACTTAAGTACAAGAGGACTGACATTCTAACTTTCTATGATTTGAACCTCTCCTGTGAGTCCAGTTTTAGATTCCGATGCTTCACTTCAGGTTTACTGTATCCCTTGGACCTTCTTATTGACGATGAAACACTGAAATTGTATCCGAATTTAATACAAATGGCACAATGCCGACTTAACTACAAGAGCACTGACACTCTCACTTTCCATGATTCGAACTTCTCCTGTGAGGTCAGATTTAGATTCCGATGCTACACTTCAGGTTTACCGTATACCTTGCACCTTCTTATTGACGATGAAACACAGAAATTGCATCGGAATTAAATTCAAAAGGCACAATTCCGACATAAGTACAAGAGGACTGACACTCTCACTTTCTATGATTTGAACCACTGCTGTGAATCCAGTTTTAGATTCTGATGCTTCACTTCAGGTTTACTGTATCCCTTGGACCTTCTAATTGACGATGAAACACAGAGTTTGCATCCGTATTTAATACAAAAGGTACAATGCCGACTTAAGTACAAGAGGACTGACACTCTAACTTTCTATGATTTGAAACTCTCCAGTGAGTCCAGTTTTAGATTCCGATGCCTCACTTCAGGTTTACTGTATCCCTTGGACCTTCTTATTGACGATGAAACACAGAAATTGCATCCGAATTTAATACAAAAATCACAATGGCGACTTAAGTACAAGAGGACTGACACTCTCACTTTCTATGATTTGAACATCTCCTGTGAGTCCAGTTTCAGATTCCGATGCTTCACTTCAGATTTACTGTATCCCTTGGACCTTCTTATTGACGATGAAACACAGAAATTGCATCGGAATTAAATTCAAATGGCACAATGCCGACTTATGTACAAGAGGACTGACACTCTAACTTCCTATGATTTGAACCTCTCCTGTGAGTCCAGTTTTAGATTCCGATGCTTCACTTCAGGTTTACTTTATCCCTTGGACCTACTTATTGACGACGAAACACAGAGATTGCATCCGAATTTAATACAAAAGGCACAATGCCGACTTAAGTACAACAGGACTGATGCTCTAAATTTCTATGATTTGAACCTCTCCTGTGAGTCCAGTTTTGGATTCCGATGCTTCACTTCAGGTTTACTGTATCCCTTGGACCTTCTTACTGACGATGAAACACAGAAATTGCATCCGAATTTAATACAAAAGGCACAATGGCGACTTAAGTACAAGAGGGCTGACACTCTCACTTTCTATGATTTGAACCTCTCCTGTGAGTCCAGTTTTAGATTCAGATGCTTCACTTCAGGTTTACTGTATCCCTTGGACCTTCTTATTCACGATGAAACACCGAAATTGCATCCGAATTTAATACAAATGGCACAATGTCGACTTAAGTACATGAGGGCTGACATTCTCACTTTCTATGATTTGAACCTCTCCTGTGAGTCCAGTTCTAGATTCCGATGCTTCACTTCAGGTTTACTGTATACCTTGCACCTTCTTATTGACGGTGAAACACAGAAATTGCATCCGAATTTAATACACAAAGCACAATGCCGACTTAAGTACAAGAGGACTAACATTCTAATTTTCTATGATTTGAACCTCTCCTGTGAGTCCAGTTTTAGATTCCAATGCTTCACTTCAGGTTTACTGTATCCCTTGGACCTTCTTATTGACGATGAAACACAGGAATTGCATCCGAATTTAATACAAATGGCACAATGCCGACTTAAGTACAAGAGCACTGACACTCTCACTTTCTATGATTTTAAACTCTCCTGTGAGGCCAGTTTTAGATTTCGATGCCTCACTTCAGGTTTACTGTATCCCTTGGACCTTCTTATTGACGATGAAACACAGGAATTGCATCCGAATTTAATACAAATGGCACAATGCCGACTTAAGTACAAGAGCGCTGACACTCTCACTTTCCATGATTCAAACTTCTCCTATGAGGTCAGATTTAGATTCCGATGCTACACTTCAGGTTTACTGTATACCTTGCACCTTCTTATTGACGATGAAACACAGAAATTGCATCGGAATTAAATTCAAAAGGCACAATGCCGACTTAAGTACAAGAGAACTGACACTCTCACTTTCTATGATTTGAACCTCTGCTGTGAGTCCAGTCTTAGATTCTGTTGCTTCACTTCAGGTTTACTGTATCCCTTGGACCTTCTAATTGACGATGAAACACAGAGTTTGCATCCGTATTTAATACAAAAGGCACAATGCCGACTTAAGTACAACAGGACTGATGCTCTAAATTTCTATGATTTGAACCTCTCCTGTGAGTCCAGTTTTGGATTCCGATGCTTCACTTCAGGTTTGCTGTATCCCTTGGACCTTCTTACTGACGATGAAACACAGAAATTGCATCCGAATTTAATACAAAAGGCACAATGGCGACTTAAGTACAAGAGGGCTGACACTCTCACTTTCTATGATTTGAACCTCTCCAGTGAGTCCAGTTTTAGATTCCGATGCCTCACTTCAGGTTTACTGTATCCCTTGGACCTTCTTATTGACGATGAAACACAGAAATTGCATCCGAATTTAATACAAAAGGCACAATGGCGACTTAAGTACAAGAGGACTGACTCTCTCACTTTCTATGATTTGAACCTCTCCTGTGAGTCTAGTTTTAGATTCCGATGCTTCACTTCAGGTTTACTGTATACCTTGCACCTTCTTATTGACGATGAAACACAGAGATTGCATCCGAATTTAATACAAAAGGCACAATGCCGACTTAAGTACAACAGGACTGATGCTCTAAATTTCTATGATTTGAACCTCTCCTGTGAGTCCAGTTTTGGATTCCGATGCTTCACTTCAGGTTTACTGTATCCCTTGGACCTTCTTACTGACGATGAAACACAGAAATTGCATCCGAATTTAATACAAAAGGCACAATGGCGACTTATGTACAAGAGGGCTGACACTCTCACTTTCTATGATTTGAACCTCTCCTGTGAGTCCAGTTTTAGATTCAGATGCTTCACTTCAGGTTTACTGTATCCCTTGGACCTTCTTATTCACGATGAAACACCGAAATTGCATCCGAATTTAATACAAATGGCACAATGTCGACTTAAGTACATGAGGGCTGACATTCTCACTTTCTATGATTTGAACCTCTCCTGTGAGTCCAGTTCTAGATTCCGATGCATCACTTCAGGTTTACTGTATACCTTGCACCTTCTTATTGACGATGAAACACAGAAATTGCATCCGAATTTAATACACAAAGCACAATGCCGACTTAAGTACAAGAGGACTAACATTCTAATTTTCTATGATTTGAACCTCTCCTGTGAGTCCAGTTTTAGATTCCGATGCTTCACTTCAGGTTTACTGTATCCCTTGGACCTTCTTATTGACGATGAAACACAGGAATTGCATCCGAATTTAATACAAATGGCACAATGCCGACTTAAGTACAAGAGCACTGACACTCTCACTTTCTATGATTTTAAACTCTCCTGTGAGGCCAGTTTTAGATTTCGATGCCTCACTTCAGGTTTACTGTATCCCTTGGACCTTCTTATTGACGATGAAACACAGGAATTGCATCCGAATTTAATACAAATGGCACAATGCCGACTTAAGTACAAGAGCACTGACACTCTCACTTTCCATGATTCAAACTTCTCCTGTGAGGTCAGATTTAGATTCCGATGCTACACTTCAGGTTTACTGTATACCTTGCACCTTCTTATTGACGATGAAACACAGAAATTGCATCGGAATTAAATTCAAAAGGCACAATGCCGACTTAAGTACAAGAGAACTGACACTCTCACTTTCTATGATTTGAACCTCTGCTGTGAGTCCAGTCTTAGATTCTGTTGCTTCACTTCAGGTTTACTGTATCCCTTGGACCTTCTTATTGACAATTAAACACAGAAAGAGCATGGGAATTAAATTCGAAAGGCATAATGCCGACTTAAGTACAAGAGGATCGACACTCTAACTTTCTATGATTTGAACCTCTCCTGTGAGTCCAGTTTTAGATTCCGATGCTACACTTCAGGTTTACTGTATCCCTTTGACCTTCTTATTGACGATGAAACACAGAAAATGCATCCGAATTTAATACAAAAGACACAATGGCGACTTAAGTACAAGAGGACTGACACTCTCACTTTCTATGATTGGAACCTCTCCTGTGAGTCTAGTTTTAGATTCCGATGCTTCACTTCAGGTTTACTGTATACCTTGCACCTTCGTATTGACGATGAAACACAGAAATTGCATCCGAATTTAATACAAAAGGCCCAATGGCGACATAAGTACAAGGGGACTGACACTCTCACTTTCTATGATTTGAACATCTCCTGTGAGTCCAGTTTCAGATTCCGATGCTTCACTTCAGGTTTACTGTATCCCTTGGACGTTCTTATTGGCGATGAAACACAGAAATTGTATCGGAATTAAATTCAAAAGGCACAGTGCCGACCTAAGTAGAAGACGACTAACACTCTCACTTTCTATGATTTGAACCTATCCTGTGAGTCCAGTTTTAGATTCCGATGTTTCACTTCAGGTTTACTGTATCCCTTGGACCTTCTTATTGACGATGAAACACAGAAATTGCATCCGAATTTAATACAAAAGGCACAATGGCGACTAAAGTACAAGAGGACTGACACTCTCACTTTCTATGATTTGAACCTCTCCTGTGAGTCCAGTTTTAGATTCCGATGCTTCACTTCAGGTTTACTGTATCCCTTGGACCTTCTTATTCACGATGAAACACCGAAATTGCATCCGAATTTAATACAAATGGCACAATGTCGACTTAAGTACAAGAGGGCTGACATTCTCACTTTCTATGATTTGAACCTCTCCTGTGAGTCATGTTTTAGATTCCGATGCTTCTCTTCAGGTTAACTGTATACCTTGCACCTTCTTATTGACGATGAAACACAGAAATTGCATCCGAATTTAATACACAAGGCACAATGCCGACTTAAGTACAAGAGGACTGACATTCTAACTTTCTATGATTTGAACCTCTCCTGTGAGTCCAGTTTTAGATTCCGATGCTTCACTTCAGGTTTACTGCATCCCTTGGACCTTCTAATTGATGATGAAACACAGAAATTGCATTCGAATTTAATACAAATGGCACAATGCCGACTTAAGTACAAGAGCACTTACACTCTCACTTTCCATGATTCGAACTTCTCCTGTGAGGTCAGATTTAGATTCCGATGCTACACTTCAGGTTTACTGTATACCTTGCACCTTCTTATTGACGATGAAACACAGAAATTGCATCGGAATTAAGTTCAAAAGGCACAATTCCGACTTAAGTACAAGAGGACTGACACTTTTACTTTCTATGATTTGAACCTTTGCTGTGAGTCCAGTTTTAGATTCTGATGCTTCACTTCAGGTTTACTGTATCCCTTGGACCTTCTAATTGACGATGAAACACAGAGTTTGCATCCGTATTTAATACAAAAGGTACAATGCCGACTTAAGTACAAGAGGACTGACACTCTAACTTTCTATGATTTGAACCTCTCCAGTGAGTCAAGTTTTAGATTCCGATGCCTCACTTCAGGTTTACTGTATCCCTTGGACCTTCTTATTGACGATGAAACACAGAAATTGCATCGGAATTAAATTCAAATGGCACAATGCCGACTTAAGTACAAGAGGACTGACACTCTAACTTCCTATGATTTGAACCTCTCCTGTGAGTCCAGTTTTAGATTCCGATGCTTCACTTCAGGTTTACTGTATCCTTTGGACCTACTTATTGACGACGAAACACAGAGATTGCATCCGAATTTAATACAAAAGGCACAATGCCGACTTAAGTACAACAGGACTGACGTTCTAACTTTCTATGATTTGAACCTCTCCTGTGAGTCCAGTTTTGGATTCCGATACTTCACTTCAGGTTTACTGTATCCCTTGGACCTTCATATTGACGATGAAACACAGAAATTGCATCAGAATTTAATACAAAAGGCACAATGGCGACTTAAGTACAAGAAGACTGACACTCTCACTTTCTATGATTTGAACCTCTCCTGTGAGTCCAGTTTTTGTTTCCGATGCTTCACTTCTGGTATACTGTATCCCTTGGACCGCCTTATTGACGATGAAACACAGAAATTGCATCCAAATTTAATACAAATGGCACAAAGTCGACTTAAGTATAAGAGGACTGACACTCTCACTTTCTATGATTTGAACCTCTCCTGTGAGTCCAGTTTTAGATACCGATGCTTCACTTCCGGTTTACTGTATCCCTTGGACCTTCTTATTGACAATTAAACACAGAAAGAGCATGGGAATTAAATTCGAAAGGCATAATGCCGACTTAAGTACAAGAGGATTGACACTCTAACTTTCTATGATTTGAACCTCTCCTGTGAGTCCAGTTTTAGATTCCGATGCTACACTTCAGGTTTACTGTATCCCTTTGACCTTCTTATTGACGATGAAACACAGAAAATGCATCCGAATTTAATACAAAAGACACAATGGCGACTTAAGTACAAGAGGACTGACACTCTCACTTTCTATGATTGGAACCTCTCCTGTGAGTCTAGTTTTAGATTCCGAAGCTTCACTTCAGGTTTACTGTATACCTTGCACCTTCGTATTGACGATGAAACACAGAAATTGCATCCGAATTTAATACAAAAGGCCCAATGGCGACATAAGTACAAGGGGACTGACACTCTCACTTTCTATGATTTGAACATCTCCTGTGAGTCCAGTTTCAGATTCCGATGCTTCACTTCAGGTTTACTGTATCCCTTGGACGTTCTTATTGACGATGAAACACAGAAATTGTATCGGAATTAAATTCAAAAGGCACAGTGCCGACCTAAGTAGAAGACGACTAACACTCTCACTTTCTATGATTTGAACCTATCCTGTGAGTCCAGTTTTAGATTCCGATGTTTCACTTCAGGTTTACTGTATCCCTTGGACCTTCTTATTGACGATGAAACACAGAAATTGCATCCGAATTTAATACAAAAGGCACAATGGCGACTAAAGTACAAGAGGACTGACACTCTCACTTTCTATGATTTGAACCTCTCCTGTGAGTCCAGTTTTAGATTCCGATGCTTCACTTCAGGTTTACTGTATCCCTTGGACCGCCTTATTGACGATGAAACACAGAAATTGCATCCAAATTTAATACAAATGGCACAAAGTCGACTTAAGTATAAGAGGACTGACACTCTCACTTTCTGTGATTTGAACCTCTCCTGTGAGTCCAGTTTTAGATTCCGATGCTTCACTTCCGGTTTACTGTATCCCTTGGACCTTCTTATTGACAATTAAACACAGAAAGAGCATGGGAATTAAATTCGAAAGGCATAATGCCGACTTAAGTACAAGAGGACTGACACTCTAACTTTCTATGATTTGAACCTCTCCTGTGAGTCCAGTTTTAGATTCCGATGCTACACTTCAGGTTTACTGTATCCCTTGGACCTTCTTATTGACGATGAAACACAGAAATTGCATCCGAATTTAATACAAAAGACACAATGGCGACTTAAGTACAAGAGGACTGACACTCTCACTTTCTATGATTTGAACCTATCCTGTGAGTCTAGTTTTAGATTCCGATGCTTCACTTCAGGTTTACTGTATACCTTGCACCTTCTTATTGACGATGAAACACAGAAATTGTATCCGAATTTAATACACAAGGCACAATGCCGACTTAAGTACAAGAGGACTGATATTCTAACTTTCTATGATTTGAACCTCTCCTGTGAGTCCAGTTTTAGATTCCGATGTTTCACTTCAGGTTTACTGTATCCCTTGGACCTTCTTATTGACGATGAAACACAGAGTTTGCACCTGAATTTAATACAAAAGGCACAATGCCGACTTAAGTACTAGAGGACTGACACTCTAACTTTCTATGATTTGAACCTCTCCTGTGAGTCCAGTTATAGATTCCGATGCTTCACTTCAGGTTTACTGTATCCCTTGGACCTTCTTATTGACGATGAAACACAGAAAATGCATCCGAAATTAATACAAAAGTCACAATGTCGATTTAAGTACAAGAGGACTAACACTCTCACTTTCTATGATTTGAACATCTCCTGTGAGTGCAGTTTCAGATTCCGATGCTTTACTTCAGGTTTACTGTATCCCTTGGACGTTCTTATTGACGATGAAACACAGAAATTGCATCGGAATTATATTCAAAAAGCACAGTGCCGACCTAAGTAGAAGACGACTAACACTCTCACTTTCTATGATTTGAACCTATCCTGTGAGTCCAGTTTTAGATTCCGATGTTTCACTTCAGGTTTACTGTATCCCTTGGACCTTCTTATTGACGATGAAACACAGAAATTGCATCCGAATTTAATACAAATGGCACAATGCCAACTTAAGTACAATAGGACTGACACTCTCACTTTCTATGATTTGAACCTCTCCTGTGAAGTCAGTTTTACATTCCGATGCTTCACTTCAGGTTCACTGTATCCCTTGGACCTACTTATTGACGATGAAACACAGATATTGCATCGGAATTAAATTTAAAACTCACAATGACGAGTTAAGTAAAAGAGGACTGACACTCTAACTTTCTA
The DNA here is from genome assembly GCF_021461395.2 of Schistocerca americana. Lineage (NCBI taxonomy): Eukaryota > Metazoa > Arthropoda > Insecta > Orthoptera > Acrididae > Schistocerca > Schistocerca americana. The sequence continues at coordinate 226,056,951 of NC_060127.1, read as the reverse complement.
TGATTTGAACCTCTCCTGTGAGTCCAGTTTTAGATTCCGATGCTTCACTTCAGGTTTAATGTATCCCTTGGACCTTCTTATTGACGATGAAACACAGAGTTTGCATCCGAATTTAATACAAAAGGCACAATGCCGACTTAAGTACTAGAGGACTGACACTCTAACTTTCTATGATTTGAACCTCTCCTGTGAGTCCAGTTTTAGATTCCGATGCTTCACTTCAGGTTTACTGTACCCCTTGGATCTTCTTATTGACGATGAAACACAGAAATTGCATCCGAAATTAATACAAAAGTCACAATGTCGACTTAAGTACAAGAGGACTGACACTCTCACTTTCTATGATTTGAACATCTCCTGTGAGTCCTGTTTCAGATTCCGATGCTTCACTTCAGGTTTACTGTATCCCTTGGACGTTCTTATTGACGATGAAACACAGAAATTGCATCGGAATTAAATTCAAAAGGCACAGTGCCGACCTAAGTAGAAGACGACTAACACTCTCACTTTCTATGATTTGAACCTATCCTGTGAGTCCAGTTTTAGATTCCGATGCTTCACTTCAGGTTTACTGTATCCCTTGGACCTTCTTATTGACGATGAAACACAGAAATTGCATCCGAATTTAATAGAAATGGCACAATGCCGACTTAAGTACAATAGGACTGACACTCTCACTTTCTATGATTTGAACCTCTCCTGTGAAGTCAGTTTTAGATTCCGATGCTTCACTTCAGGTTCACTGTATCCCTTGGACCTTCTTATTGACGATGAAACACAGAAATTGCATCCGAATTTAATACAAAAGGCACAATGCCGACTTAAGTACAAGAGGACTGACACTCTAACTTTCTATGATTTGAACCTCTCCTGTGAGTCCAGTTTTGGATTCCGATACTTTACTTCAGGTTTACTGTATCCCTTGGACCTTCTTATTGACGATGACACACAGAAATTGCATCCGAATTTAATACAAAAGGCACAATGGCGACTTAAGTACAAGAGGACTGACACTCTCACTTTCTATGATTGTAACCTCTCCTGTGAGTCCAGTTTTAGATTCCGATGCTTCACTTCAGGTTTACTGTATCCCTTGGACCTTCTTATTGACGATGAAACACAGAAATTGCACCCGAAATAAATACAAAAGTCACAATGGTAACTTAAGTACAAGAGGACTGTCACTCTCACTTTCTATGATTTGAACCTCTCCTGTGAGTCCAGTTTTAGATTCCGACGCTCACTTCACGTTTACTGTATCCCTTGGACGTCCTTATTGACGATGAAACACAGATATTGCATCGGAATTAAATTTAAAACGCACAATGCCGACTTAAGTAGAAGAGGACTGACACTCTCACTTTCTAAGATTTGAAACTCTCCTGTGAGTCCAGTTTTAGAGTCCGATGCTTCACTTCAGGTTTACTGTATCCCTTGGACCTTCTTATTGACAATGAAACACAGAAATGGCATCGGAATTAAATTCAAAAGGCACAATGACGACTTAAGTACAAGCGGAATGACACTCTAACTTTCTATGATTTGAACCTCTCCTGTGAGTCCAGTTTTAGATTCCGATGCTTTACTTCAGGTTTACTGTATCCCTTGGATCTTCTTATTGACGATGACACACAGAAATTGCATCCGAATTTAATACAAACGGCACAACGGCGACTTAAGTACAAGAGGACTGACACTGTCACTTTCTATGATTTGAACCTCTCCTGTGAGTCCAGTTTTAGATTCCGATGCTTCACTTCAGGTTTACTGTATCCCTTGGACCTTCTTATTGACGATGAAACACAGATATTGCATCCGAAATTAATACAAAAGTCACAATGTCGACTTAAGTACAAGAGGACGGACACTCTCACTTTCTATGATTTGAACATCTCCTGTGAGTCCAGTTTCAGATTCCGATGCTTCACTTCAGGTTTACTGTATCCCTTGGACGTTCTTATTGACGATGAAACACAGAAATTGCATCGGAATTATATTCAAAAAGCACAGTGCCGACCTAAGTAGAAGACGACTAACACTCTCACTTTCTATGATTTGAACCTATCCTGTGAGTCCAGTTTTAGATTCCGATGTTTCACTTCAGGTTTACTGTATCCCTTGGACCTTCTTATTGACGATGAAACACAGAAATTGCATCCGAATTTAATGCAAATGGCACAATGCCAACTTAAGTACAATAGGACTGACACTCTCACTTTCTATGATTTGAACCTCTCCTGTGAAGTCAGTTTTAGATTCCGATGCTTCACTTCAGGTTCACTGTATCCCTTGGACCTACTTATTGACGATGAAACACAGATATTGCATCGGAATTAAATTTAAAACTCACAATGACGAGTTAAGTAAAAGAGGACTGACACTCTAACTTTCTATGATTTGAACCTCTCCTGTGAGTCCAGTTTTAGATTCCGATGCTTCACTTCAGGTTTAATGTATCCCTTGGACCTTCTTATTGACGATGAAACACAGAGTTTGCATCCGAATTTAATACAAAAGGCACAATGCCGACTTAAGTACTAGAGGACTGACACTCTAACTTTCTATGATTTGAACCTCTCCTGTGAGTCCAGTTTTAGATTCCGATGCTTCACTTCAGGTTTACTGTACCCCTTGGATCTTCTTATTGACGATGAAACACAGAAATTGCATCCGAAATTAATACAAAAGTCACAATGTCGACTTAAGTACAAGAGGACTGACACTCTCACTTTCTATGATTTGAACATCTCCTGTGAGTCCTGTTTCAGATTCCGATGCTTCACTTCAGGTTTACTGTATCCCTTGGACGTTCTTATTGACGATGAAACACAGAAATTGCATCGGAATTAAATTCAAAAGGCACAGTGCCGACCTAAGTAGAAGACGACTAACACTGTCACTTTCTATGATTTGAACCTATCCTGTGAGTCCAGTTTTAGATTCCGATGCTTCACTTCAGGTTTACTGTATCCCTTGGACCTTCTTATTGACGATGAAACACAGAAATTGCATCCGAATTTAATAGAAATGGCACAATGCCGACTTAAGTACAATAGGACTGACACTCTCACTTTCTATGATTTGAACCTCTCCTGTGAAGTCAGTTTTAGATTCCGATGCTTCACTTCAGGTTCACTGTATCCCTTGGACCTTCTTATTGACGATGAAACACAGAAATTGCATCCGAATTTAATACAAAAGGCACAATGCCGACTTAAGTACAAGAGGACTGACACTCTAACTTTCTATGATTTGAACCTCTCCTGTGAGTCCAGTTTTGGATTCCGATACTTTACTTCAGGTTTACTGTATCCCTTGGACCTTCTTATTGACGATGACACACAGAAATTGCATCCGAATTTAATACAAAAGGCACAATGGCGACTTAAGTACAAGAGGACTGACACTCTCACTTTCTATGATTGTAACCTCTCCTGTGAGTCCAGTTTTAGATTCCGATGCTTCACTTCAGGTTTACTGTATCCCTTGGACCTTCTTATTGACGATGAAACACAGAAATTGCACCCGAAATAAATACAAAAGTCACAATGGTAACTTAAGTACAAGAGGACTGTCACTCTCACTTTCTATGATTTGAACCTCTCCTGTGAGTCCAGTTTTAGATTCCGACGCTCACTTCACGTTTACTGTATCCCTTGGACGTCCTTATTGACGATGAAACACAGATATTGCATCGGAATTAAATTTAAAACGCACAATGCCGACTTAAGTAAAAGAGGACTGACACTCTCACTTTCTAAGATTTGAAACTCTCCTGTGAGTCCAGTTTTAGAGTCCGATGCTTCACTTCAGGTTTACTGTATCCCTTGGACCTTCTTATTGACAATGAAACACAGAAATGGCATCGGAATTAAATTCAAAAGGCACAATGCCGACTTAAGTACAAGCGGAATGACACTCTAACTTTCTATGATTTGAACCTCTCCTGTGAGTCCAGTTTTAGATTCCGATGCTTTACTTCAGGTTTACTGTATCCCTTGGATCTTCTTATTGACGATGACACACAGAAATTGCATCCGAATTTAATACAAACGGCACAACGGCGACTTAAGTACAAGAGGACTGACACTGTCACTTTCTATGATTTGAACCTCTCCTGTGAGTCCAGTTTTAGATTCCGATGCTTCACTTCAGGTTTACTGTATCCCTTGGACCTTCTTATTGACGATGAAACACAGATATTGCATCCGAAATTAATACAAAAGTCACAATGTCGACTTAAGTACAAGAGGACGGACACTCTCACTTTCTATGATTTGAACATCTCCTGTGAGTCCAGTTTCAGATTCCGATGCTTCACTTCAGGTTTACTGTATCCCTTGGACGTTCTTATTGACGATGAAACACAGAAATTGCATCGGAATTATATTCAAAAAGCACAGTGCCGACCTAAGTAGAAGACGACTAACACTCTCACTTTCTATGATTTGAACCCATCCTGTGAGTCCAGTTTTAGATTCCGATGTTTCACTTCAGGTTTACTGTATCCCTTGGACCTTCTTATTGACGATGAAACACAGAAATTGCATCCGAATTTAATACAAATGGCACAATGCCAACTTAAGTACAATAGGACTGACACTCTCACTTTCTATGATTTGAACCTCTCCTGTGAAGTCAGTTTTAGATTCCGATGCTTCACTTCAGGTTCACTGTATCCCTTGGACCTACTTATTGACGATGAAACACAGATATTGCATCGGAATTAAATTTAAAACTCACAATGACGAGTTAAGTAAAAGAGGACTGACACTCTAACTTTCTATGATTTGAACCTCTCCTGTGAGTCCAGTTTTAGATTCCGATGCTTCACTTCAGGTTTAATGTATCCCTTGGACCTTCTTATTGACGATGAAACACAGAGTTTGCATCCGAATTTAATACAAAAGGCACAATGCCGACTTAAGTACTAGAGGACTGACACTCTAACTTTCTATGATTTGAACCTCTCCTGTGAGTCCAGTTTTAGATTCCGATGCTTCACTTCAGGTTTACTGTACCCCTTGGATCTTCTTATTGACGATGAAACACAGAAATTGCATCCGAAATTAATACAAAAGTCACAATGTCGACTTAAGGACAAGAGGACTGACACTCTCACTTTCTATGATTTGAACATCTCCTGTGAGTCCTGTTTCAGATTCCGATGCTTCACTTCAGGTTTACTGTATCCCTTGGACGTTCTTATTGACGATGAAACACAGAAATTGCATCGGAATTAAATTCAAAAGGCACAGTGCCGACCTAAGTAGAAGACGACTAACACTCTCACTTTCTATGATTTGAACCTATCCTGTGAGTCCAGTTTTAGATTCCGATGCTTCACTTCAGGTTTACTGTATCCCTTGGACCTTCTTATTGACGATGAAACACAGAAATTGCATCCGAATTTAATAGAAATGGCACAATGCCGACTTAAGTACAATAGGACTGACACTCTCACTTTCTATGATTTGAACCTCTCCTGTGAAGTCAGTTTTAGATTCCGATGCTTCACTTCAGGTTCACTGTATCCCTTGGACCTTCTTATTGACGATGAAACACAGAAATTGCATCCGAATTTAATACAAAAGGCACAATGCCGACTTAAGTACAAGAGGACTGACACTCTAACTTTCTATTATTTGAACCTCTCCTGTGAGTCCAGTTTTGGATTCCGATACTTTACTTCAGGTTTACTGTATCCCTTGGACCTTCTTATTGACGATGACACACAGAAATTGCATCCGAATTTAATACAAAAGGCACAATGGCGACTTAAGTACAAGAGGACTGTCACTCTCACTTTCTATGATTTGAACCTCTCCTGTGAGTCCAGTTTTAGATTCCGACGCTCACTTCACGTTTACTGTATCCCTTGGACGTCCTTATTGACGATGGAACACAGATATTGCATCGGAATTAAATTTAAAACGCACAATGCCGACTTAAGTAAAAGAGGACTGACACTCTCACTTTCTAAGATTTGAAACTCTCCTGTGAGTCCAGTTTTAGAGTCCGATGCTTCACTTCAGGTTTACTGTATCCCTTGGACCTTCTTATTGACAATGAAACACAGAAATGGCATCGGAATTAAATTCAAAAGGCACAATGCCGACTTAAGTACAAGCGGAATGACACTCTAACTTTCTATGATTTGAACCTCTCCTGTGAGTCCAGTTTTAGATTCCGATGCTTTACTTCAGGTTTACTGTATCCCTTGGATCTTCTTATTGACGATGACACACAGAAATTGCATCCGAATTTAATACAAACGGCACAACGGCGACTTAAGTACAAGAGGACTGACACTGTCACTTTCTATGATTTGAACCTCTCCTGTGAGTCCAGTTTTAGATTCCGATGCTTCACTTCAGGTTTACTGTATCCCTTGGACCTTCTTATTGACGATGAAACACAGATATTGCATCGGAATTAAATTTAAAACTCACAATGACGAGTTAAGTAAAAGAGGACTGACACTCTAACTTTCTATGATTTGAACCTCTCCTGTGAGTCCAGTTTTAGATTCCGATGCTTCACTTCAGGTTTAATGTATCCCTTGGACCTTCTTATTGACGATGAAACACAGAGTTTGCATCCGAATTTAATACAAAAGGCACAATGCCGACTTAAGTACTAGAGGACTGACACTCTAACTTTCTATGATTTGAACCTCTCCTGTGAGTCCAGTTTTAGATTCCGATGCTTCACTTCAGGTTTACTGTACCCCTTTTATCTTCTTATTGACGATGAAACACAGAAATTGCATCCGAAATTAATACAAAAGTCACAATGTCGACTTAAGTACAAGAGGACTGACACTCTCACTTTCTATGATTTGAACATCTCCTGTGAGTCCTGTTTCAGATTCCGATGCTTCACTTCAGGTTTACTGTATCCCTTGGACGTCCTTATTGACGATGAAACACAGAAATTGCATCGGAATTAAATTCAAAAGGCACAGTGCCGACCTAAGTAGAAGACGACTAACACTCTCACTTTCTATGATTTGAACCCATCCTGTGAGTCCAGTTTTAGATTCCGATGCTTCACTTCAGGTTTACTGTATCCCTTGGACCTTCTTATTGACGATGAAACACAGAAATTGCATCCGAATTTAATAGAAATGGCACAATGCCGACTTAAGTACAATAGGACTGACACTCTCACTTTCTATGATTTGAACCTCTCCTGTGAAGTCAGTTTTAGATTCCGATGCTTCACTTCAGGTTCACTGTATCCCTTGGACCTTCTTATTGACGATGAAACACAGAAATTGCATCCGAATTTAATACAAAAGGCACAATGCCGACTTAAGTACAAGAGGACTGACACTCTAACTTTCTATGATTTGAACCTCTCCTGTGAGTCCAGTTTTGGATTCCGATACTTTACTTCAGGTTTACTGTATCCCTTGGACCTTCTTATTGACGATGACACACAGAAATTGCATCCGAATTTAATACAAAAGGCACAATGGCGACTTAAGTACAAGAGGACTGACACTCTCACTTTCTATGATTGTAACCTCTCCTGTGAGTCCAGTTTTAGATTCCGATGCTTCACTTCAGGTTTACTGTATCCCTTGGACCTTCTTATTGACGATGAAACACAGAAATTGCACCCGAAATAAATACAAAAGTCACAATGGTAACTTAAGTACAAGAGGACTGTCACTCTCACTTTCTATGATTTGAACCTCTCCTGTGAGTCCAGTTTTAGATTCCGACGCTCACTTTACGTTTACTGTATCCCTTGGACGTCCTTATTGACGATGAAACACAGATATTGCATCGGAATTAAATTTAAAACGCACAATGCCGACTTAAGTAAAAGAGGACTGACACTCTCACTTTCTAAGATTTGAAACTCTCCTGTGAGTCCAGTTTTAGAGTCCGATGCTTCACTTCAGGTTTACTGTATCCCTTGGACCTTCCTATTGACAATGAAACACAGAAATGGCATCGGAATTAAATTCAAAAGGCACAATGCCGACTTAAGTACAAGCGGAATGACACTCTAACTTTCTATGATTTGAACCTCTCCTGTGAGTCCAGTTTTAGATTCCGATGCTCTACTTCAGGTTTACTGTATCCCTTGGATCTTCTTATTGACGATGACACACAGAAATTGCATCCGAATTTAATACAAACGGCACAACGGCGACTTAAGTACAAGAGGACTGACACTGTCACTTTCTATGATTTGAACCTCTCCTGTGAGTCCAGTTTTAGATTCCGATGCTTCACTTCAGGTTTACTGTATCCCTTGGACCTTCTTATTGACGATGAAACACAGATATTGCATCCGAAATTAATACAAAAGTCACAATGTCGACTTAAGTACAAGAGGACGGACACTCTCACTTTCCATGATTTGAACATCTCCTGTGAGTCCAGTTTCAGATTCCGATGCTTCACTTCAGGTTTACTGTATCCCTTGGACGTTCTTATTGACGATGAAACACAGAAATTGCATCGGAATTAAATTCAAAAGGCACAGTGCCGACCTAAGTAGAAGACGACTAACACTCTCACTTTCTATGATTTGAACCTCTCCTGTGAGTCCAGTTTTGGATTCCGATGCTTCACTTCAGGTTTACTGTATCCCTTGGACCTTCTTATTCACGATGAAACACCGAAATTGCATCCGAATTTAATACAAAAGGCACAATGGCGACTAAAGTACAAGAGGACTGACACTCTCACTTTCTATGATTTGAACCTCTCCTGTGAGTCCAGTTTTAGATTCCGATGCTTCACTTCAGGTTTACTGTATCCCTTGGACCTTCTAATTGACGATGAAACACAGAAATTGCATCCGAAATTAATACAAAAGTCACAATGTCGACTTAAGTACAAGAGGACTGACGCTCTCACTTTCTATGATTTGAACATCTCCTGTGAGTCCAGTTTCAGATTGCGATGCTTCACTTCAGGTTTACTGTATCCCTTGGACGTTCTTATTGACGATGAAACACAGAAATTGTATCGGAATTAAATTCAAAAGGCACAGTGCCGACCGAAGTAGAAGACGACTAACACTCTCACTTTCTATGATTTGAACCTATCCTGTGAGTCCAGTTTTAGATTCCGATGTTTCACTTCAGGTTTACTGTATCCCTTGGACCTTCTTATTGACGATGAAACACAGAAATTGCATCCGAATTTAATACAAAAGGCACAATGGCGACTAAAGTACAAGTGGACTGACACTCTCACTTTCTATGATTTGAACCTCTCCTGTGAGTCCAGTTTTACATTCCGATGCTTCGCTTCAGATTTACTGTATCCCTTGGACCTTCTTATTCACGATGAAACACCGAAATTGCATCCGAATTTAATACAAATGGCACAATGTCGACTTAAGTACAAGAGGGCTGACATTCTCACTTTCTATGATTTGAACCTCTCCTGTGAGTCATGTTTAGATTCCGATGCTTCACTTCAGGTTTACTGTATACCTTGCACCTTCTTATTGACGATGAAACACAGAAATTGCATCCGAAATTAATACACAAAGCACAATGCCGACTTAAGTACAAGAGGACTGACATTCTAACTTTCTATGATTTGAACCTCTCCTGTGAGTCCAGTTTTAGATTCCGATGCTTCACTTCAGGTTTACTGTATCCCTTGGACCTTCTTATTGACGATGAAACACAGGAATTGCATCCGAATTTAATACAAATGGCACAATGCCGACTTAAGTACAAGAGCACTGACACTCTCACTTTCCATGATTCGAACTTCTCCTGTGAGGTCAGATTTAGATTCCGATGCTACACTTCAGGTTTACTGTATACCTTGCACCTTCTTAATGACGATGAAACACAGAAATTGCATAGGACATAAATTCAAAAGGCACAATGCCGACTTAAGTACAAGGGGACTGACACTCTCACTTTCTATGATTTGAACCTCTGCTCTGAGTCCAGTTTTAGATTCTGATGCATCACTTAAGGTTTACTGTATCCCTTGGACCTTCTAATTGACGATGAAACACAGAGTTTGCATCCGTATTTAATACAAAAGGTACAATGCCGACTTACGTACAACAGGACTGACACTCTAACTTTCTATGATTTGAACCTCTCCAGTGAGTCCAGTTTTAGATTCCGATGCCTCACATCAGGTTTACTGTATCCCTTGGACCTTCTTATTGACGATGAAACACAGAAATTGCATCCGAATTTAATACAAAAGGCTCAAGGGCGACTTAAGTACAAGAGGACTGACTCTCTCACTTTCTATGATTTGAACCTCTCCTGTGAGTCTAGTTTTAGATTCCGATGCTTCACTTCAGGTTTACTGTATACCTTGCACCATCTTATTGACGATGAAACACAGAAATTGTATCCGAATTTAATACACAAGGCACAATGCCGACTTAAGTACAAGAGGACTGATATTCTAACTTCCTATGTTTTGAACCTCTCCTGTGAGTCCAGTTTTAGATTCCGATGTTTCACTTCAGGTTTACTGTATCCCTTGGACCTTCTTATTGACGATGGAACACAGAGTTTGCACCTGAATTTAATACAAAAGGCACAATGCCGACTTAAGTACTAGAGGACTGACACTCTAACTTTCTATGATTTGAACCTCTCCTGTGAGTCCAGTTTTAGATTCCGATGCTTCACTTCAGGTTTACTGTATCCCTTGGACCTTCTTATTGACGATGAAACACAGAAATTGCATCCGAAATTAATACAAAAGTCACAATGTCGACTTAAGTACAAGAGGACTGACACTCTCACTTTCTATGATTTGAACATCTCCTGTGAGTCCAGTTTCAGATTCCGATGCTTCACTTCAGGTTTACTGTCTCCCTATGACGTTCTTATTGACGATGAAACACAGAAATTGTATCGGAATTAAATTCAAAAGGCACAGTGCCGACCTAAGTAGAAGACGACTAACACTCTCACTTTCTATGATTTGAACCTATCCTGTGAGTCCAGTTTTAGATTCCGATGTTTCACTTCAGGTTTACTGTATCCCTTGGACCTTCTTATTGACGATGAAACACAGAAATTGCATCCGAATTTAATACAAAAGGCACAATGGCGACTAAAGTACAAGAGGACTGACACTCTCACTTTCTATGATTTGAACCTCTCCTGTGAGTCCAGTTTTAGATTCCGATGCTTCGCTTCAGATTTACTGTATCCCTTGGACCTTCTTATTCACGATGAAACACCGAAATTGCATCCGAATTTAATACAAATGGCACAATGTCGACTTAAGTACAAGAGGGCTGACATTCTCACTTTCTATGATTTGAACCTCTCCTGTGAGTCATGTTTTAGATTCCGATGCTTGACTTCAGGTTTACTGTATACCTTGCACCTTCTTATTGACGATGAAACACAGAAATTGCATCCGAATTTAATACACAAGGCACAATGCCGACTTAAGTACAAGAGGATTGACTTTCTAACTTTCTATGATTTGAACCTCTTCTGTGAGTCCAGTTTTAGATTCCGATGCTTCACTTCAGGTTTACTGTATCCCTTGGACCTTCTTATTGACGATGAAACACAGAAATTGTATCCGAATTTAATACAAATGGCACAATGCCGACTTAAGTACAAGAGCACTTACACTCTCACTTTCCATGATTCGAACTTCTCCTGTGAGGTCAGATTTAGATTCCGATGTTACACTTCAGGTTTACTGTATACCTTGCACCTTCTTATTGACGATGAAACACAGAAATTGCATCGGAATTAAATTCAAAAGGCACAATTCCGACTTAAGTACAAGAGGACTGACACTCTCACTTTCTATGATTTGAACCTCTGCTGTGAGTCCAGTTTTAGATTCTGATGCTTCACTTCAGGTTTACTGTATCCCTTGGACCTTCTAATTGACGAAGAAACACAGAGTTTGCATCCGTATTTAATACAAAAGGTACAATGCCGACTTAAGTACAAGAGGACTGACACTCTAACTTTCTATGATTTGAACCTCTCCAGTGAGTCCAGTTTTAGATTCCGATGCCTCACTTCAGGTTTACTGTATCCCTTGGACCTTCTTATTGACGATGAAACACAGTAATTGCATCGGAATTAAATTCAAATGGCACAATGCCGACTTAAGTACAAGAGGACTGACACTCTAACTTCCTATGATTTGAACCTCTCCTGTGAGTCCAGTTTTAGATTCCGATGCTTCACTTCAGGTTTACTGTATCCCTTGGACCTACTTATTGACGACGAAACACAGAGATTGCATCCGAATTTAATACAAAAGGCACAATGCCGACTTAAGTACAACAGGACTGACGCTCTAAATTTCTATGATTTGAACCTCTCCTGTGAGTCCAGTTTTGGATTCCGATGCTTCACTTCAGGTGTACTGTATCCCTTGGACCTTCATATTGACGATGAAACTCAGAAATTGCATCAGAATTTAATACAAAAGGCACAATGGCGTCTTAAGTACAAGAAGACTGACACTCTCACTTTCTATGATTTGAACCTCTCCTGTGAGTCCAGTTTTTGATTCCGATGCTTCACTTCTGGTATACTGTATCCCTTGGACCTCCTTATTGACGATGAAACACAGAAATTGCATCCAAATTTAATACAAATGGCACAAAGTCGACTTAAGTATAAGAGGACTGACACTCTCACTTTCTATGATTTGAACCTCTCCTGTGAGTCCAGTTTTAGATTCCGATGCTTCACTTCCGGTTTACTGTATCCCTTGGACCTTCTTATTGACAATTAAACACAGAAAGAGCATGGGAATTAAATTCGAAATGCATAATGCCGACCTAAGTACAAGAGGACTGACACTCTAAATTTCTATGATTTGAACCTCTCCTGTGAGTCCAGTTTTAGATTCCGATGCTACACTTCAGGTTTACTGTATCCCTTGGACCTTCTTATTGACGATGAAAGACAGAAATTGCATCCGAATTTAATACAAAAGACACAATGGCGACTTAAGTACAAGAGGACTGACACTCTCACTTTCTATGATTTGAACCTCTCCTGTGAGTCTAGTTTTAGATTCCGATGCTTCACTTCAGGTTTACTGTATACCTTGCACCTTCTTATTGACGATGAAACACAGAAATTGTATCCGAATTTAATACACAAGGCACAATGCCGACTTAAGTACAAGAGGACTGATATTCTAACTTACTATGATTTGAACCTCTCCTGTGAGTCCAGTTTTAGATTCCGATGTTTCACTTCAGGTTTACTGTATCCCTTGGACCTTCTTATTGACGATGAAACACAGAGTTTGCACCTGAATTTAATACAAAAGGCACAATGCCGACTTAAGTACTAGAGGACTGACACTCTAACTTTCTATGATTTGAACCTCTCCTGTGAGTCCAGTTTTAGATTCCGATGCTTCACTTCAGGTTTACTGTATCCCTTGGACCTTCTTATTGACGATGAAACACAGAAATTGCATCCGAAATTAATACAAAAGTCACAATGTCGACTTAAGTACAAGAGGACAGACACTCTCACTTTCTATGATTTGAACATCTCTTGTGAGTCCAGTTTCAGATTCCGATGCTTCACTTGAGGTTTACTGTATCCCTTGGACGATCTTATTGAAGATGAAACACAGAAATTGCATCGGAATTAAATTCATAAGGCACAGTGCCGACATAAGTAGAAGACGACTAACACTCTCACTTTCTATGATTTGAACCTATCCTGTGAGTCCAGTTTTAGATTCCGATGCTTCACTTCAGGTTTACTGTATCCCTTGGACCTTCTTATTGACGATGAAACACAGAAATTGCATCCGAATTTAATACAATAGGCACAATGGCGACTTAAGTACAAGAGGACTGACACTCTCACTTTCTATGATTTGAACCTCTCCTGTGAGTCCAGTTTTAGATTCCGATGCTTCACTTCAGGTTTACTGTATCCCTTGGACCTTCTTATTCACGATGAAACACCGAAATTGCATCCGAATTTAATACAAATGGCACAATGTCGACTTAAGTACAAGAGGGCTGACATTCTCACTTTCTATGATTTGAACCTCTCCTGTGAGTCCAGTTTTAGACTCCGATGCTTCACTTCAGGTTTACTGTATACCTTGCACCTTCTTATTGACGATGAAACACAGAAACTGCATCCGAATTTAATACACAAGGCACAATGCCGACTTAAGTACAAGAGGACTGACACTCTAACTTTCTATGATTTGAACCTCTCCTGTGAGTCCAGTTTTGGTTTCCGATGCTTTACTTCAGGTTTACTGTATCCCTTGGACCTTCTTATTGACGATGACACACAGAAATTGCATTCCGAATTTAATTCAAAAGGCACAATGCCGACTTAAGTACAAGCGGACTGACACTCTAACTTTCGATGATTTGAACCTCTCCTGTGAGTCCAGTTTTAGATTCCGATGCTTCACTTCAGGTTTACTGTATCGCTTGGACGTTCTTATTGACGATGAAACACAGAAATTGCATCGGAATTAAATTCAAAAGGCACAGTGCCGACATAAGTAGAAGACGACTAACACTCTCACTTTCTATGATTTGAACCTATCCTGTGAGTCCAGTTTTAGATTCCGATGCTTCACTTCAGGTTTACTGTATCCCTTGGACCTTCTTATTGACGATGAAACACAGAAATTGCATCCGAATTTAATACAAATGGCACAATGCCGACTTAAGTACAATAGGACTGACACTCTCACTTTCTATGATTTGAACCTCTCCTGTGAAGTCAGTTTTAGATTCCGATGCTTCACTTCAGGTTCTCTGTATCCCTTGGACCTACTTATTGACGATGAAACACAGATATTGCATCGGAATTAAATTTAAAACGCACAATGACGAGTTAAGTAAAAGAGGACTGACACTCTAACTTTCTATGATTTGAACCTCTCTTGTGAGTCCAGTTTTAGATTCCGATGCTTCACTTCAGGTTTACTGTATACCTTGCACCTTCTTATTGACGATGAAACACAGAAATTGCATCGGAATTAAATTCAAAAGGCACAATGCCGACTTAAGTACAAGAGGACTGACACTCTGACTTTCTATGATTTGAACCTCTTCTGTGAGTCCAGTTTTGGATTCCGATACTTTACTTCTGGTTTACTGTATCCCTTCGACCTTCTTATTGACAATGACACACAGAATTTGCATCCGAATTTAATACAAAAGGCACAATGGCGACTTAAGTACAAGAGAACTGACACTCTCACTTTCTATGATTGTAACCTCTCCTGTGAGTCCAGTTTTAGATTCCGATGCTTCACTTCAGGTTTACTGTATCCCTTGGACCTACTTATTGACGACTAAACACAGAGATTGCATCCGAATTTAATACAAAAGGCACAATGCCGACTTAAGTACAACAGGACTGACGCTCTAAATTTCTATGATTTGAACCTCTCCTGTGAGTCCAGTTTTAGATTCCGATGCTACACTTCAGGATTACTGTATCCCTTGGACCTTCTTATTGACGATGAAAGACAGAAATTGCATCCGAATTTAATACAAAAGACACAATGGCGACTTAAGTACAAGAGGACTGACACTCTCACTTTCTATGATTTGAACCTCTCCTGTGAGTCTAGTTTTAGATTCCGATGCTTCACTTCAGGTTTACTGTATACCTTGCACCTTCTTATTGACGATGAAACACATAAATTGTATCCGAATTTAATACACAAGGCACAATGCCGACTTAAGTACAAGAGGACTGATATTCTAACTTACTATGATTTGAACCTCTCCTGTGAGTCCAATTTTAGATTCCGATGTTTCACTTCAGGTTTACTGTATCCCTTGGACCTTCTTATTGACGATGAAACACAGAGTTTGCACCTGAATTTAATACAAAAGGCACAATGCCGACTTAAGTACTAGAGGACTGACACTCTAACTTTCTATGATTTGAACCTCTCCTGTGATACCAGTTTTAGATTCCGATGCTTCACTTCAGGTTTACTGTATCCCTTGGACCTTCTTATTGACGATGAAACACAGAAAATGCATCCGAAATTAATACAAAAGTCACAATGTCGACTTAAGTACAAGAGGACTGACACTCTCACTTTCTATGATTTGAACATCTCCTGTGAGTCCAGTTTCAGATTCCGATGCTTCACTTCAGGTTTACTGTTTCCCTTGGACGTTCGTATTGACGATGAAACACAGAAATTGCATCGGAATTAAATTCAAAAGGCACAGTGCCGACCTAAGTAGAAGACGACTAACACTCTCACTTTCTATGATTTGAACCTATCCTGTGAGTCCAGTTTTAGATTCCGATGTTTCACTTCAGGTTTACTGTATCCCTTGGACCTTCTTATTGACGATGAAACACAGAAATTGCATCCGAATTTAATACAAATGGCACAATGCCAACATAAGTACAATAGGACTGACACTCTCACTTTCTATGATTTGAACCTCTCCTGTGAAGTCAGTTTTAGATTCCGATGCTTCACTTCAGGTTCACTGTATCCCTTGGACCTACTTATTAACGATGAAACACAGATATTGCATCGGAATTAAATTTAAAACTCACAATGACGAGTTAAGTAAAAGAGGACTGACACTCTAACTTTCTATGATTTGAACCTCTCCTGTGAGTCCAGTTTTAGATTCCGATGCTTCACTTCAGGTTTACTGTATCCCTTGGACCTTCTTATTGACGATGAAACACAGAGTTTGCATCCGAATTTAATACAAAATGCACAATGCCGACTTAAGTACAAGAGGACTGACACTCTAACTTTCTATGATTTGAACCTCTCCTGTGAGTCCAGTTTTGGTTTCCGATGCTTTACTTCAGGTTTACTGTATCCCTTGGACCTTCTTATTGACGATGACACACAGAAATTGCATCCGAATTAAATTCAAAAGGCACAATGCCGACTTAAGTACAAGCGGACTGACACTCTAACTTTCTATGATTTGAACCTCTCCTGTGAGTCCAGTTTTAGATTCCGATGCTTCACTTCAGGTTTACTGTATCCCTTGGACGTTCTTATTGACGATGAAACACAGAAATTGCATCGGAACTAAATTCAAAAGGCACAGTGCCGACCTAAGTAGAAGACGACTAACACTCTCACTTTCTATGATTTGAACCTATCCTGTGAGTCCAGTTTTAGATTCCGATGCTTCACTTCAGGTTTACTGTATCCCTTGGACCTTCTTATTGACGATGAAACACAGAAATTGCATCCGAATTTAATACAAATGGCACAATGCCGACTTAAGTACAATAGGACTGACACTCTCACTTTCTATGATTTGAACCTCTCCTGTGAAGTCAGTTTTAGATTCCGATGCTTCACTTCAGGTTCACTGTATCCCTTGGACCTACTTATTGACGATGAAACACAGATATTGCATCGGAATTAAATTTAAAACGCACAATGACGAGTTAAGTAAAAGAGGACTGACACTCTAACTTTCTATGATTTGAACCTCTCTTGTGAGTCCAGTTTTAGATTCCGATGCTTCACTTCAGGTTTACTGTATCCCTTGGACCTTCTTATTGACGATGAACCACAGAAATTGCATCCGAATTTAATACAAAAGGCACAATGCCGACTTAAGTACAAGAGGACTGACACTCTAACTTTCTATGATTTGAACCTCTCCTGTGAGTCCAGTTTTGGATTCCGATACTTTACTTCTGGTTTACTGTATCCCTTGGACCTTCTTATTGACAATGACACACAGAAATAGCATCCGAATTTAATACAAAAGGCACAATGGCGACTTAAGTACAAGAGAACTGACACTCTCACTTTCTATGATTGTAACCTCTCCTGTGAGTCCAGTTTTAGATTCCGATGCTTCACTTCAGGTTTACTGTATCCCTTGGACCTTCTTATTGACGATGAAACACAGAAATTGCACCCGAAATTAATACAAAAGTCACAATGGTAACTTAAGTACAAGAGGACTGTCACTCTCACTTTCTATGATTTGAACCTCTCCTGTGAGTCCAGTTTTAGATTCCGACGCTTCACTTCAGGTTTACTGTATCCCTTGGACCTTCTTATTGACGATGAAACACAGATATTGCATCGGAATTAAATTTAAAACGCACAATGCCGACTTAAGTAAAAGAGGACTGACACTCTCACTTTCTAAGATTTGAAACTTTCCAGTGAGTCCAGTTTTAGAGTCCGATGCTTCACGTCAGGTTTACTGTATCCCTTGGACCTTCTTATTGACAATGAAACACAGAAATAGCATCGGAATTAAATTCAAAAGGCACAATGCCGACTTAAGTACAAGCGGAATGACACTCTAACTTTCTATGATTTGAACCTCTCCTGTGAGTCCAGTTTTAGATTCCGATGCTTTACTTCAGGTTTACTGTATCCCTTGGACCTTCTTATTGACGATGACACACAGAAATTGCATCCGAATTTAATACAAAAGGCACAACGGCGACTTAAGTAGAAGAGGACTGACACTGTCACTTTCTATGATTTGAACCTCTCCTGTGAGTCCAGTTTTAGATTCCGATGCTTCACTTCAGGTTTACTGTATCCCTTGGACCTTCTTATTGACGATGAAACACAGAAATTGCATCCTAAATTAATACAAAAGTCACAATGTCGACTTAAGTACAAGAGGACGGACACTCTAACTTTCTATGATTTGAACATCTACTGTGATTCCAGTTTCAGATTCCGATGCTTCACTTCAGGTTTACTGTATCCCTTGGACGTTGTTATTGACGATGAAACACAGAAATTGCATCGGAATTAAATTCAAAAGGCACAGTGCCGACCTAAGTAGAAGACGACTAACACTCTCACTTTCTATGATTTGAACCTCTCCTGTGAGTCCAGTTTTGGATTCCGATGCTTCACTTCAGGTTTACTGAATCCCTTGGACCTTCTTATTGACGATGAAACACAGAAATTGCATCCGAATTTAATACAAAAGGCACAATGGCGACTTAAGTACAAGAGGACTGACACTCTCACTTTCTATGATTTGAACCTCTCCTGTGAGTCCAGTTTTAGATTCAGATGCTTCACTTCAGGTTTACTGTATCCCTTGGACCTTCTTATTCACGATGTAACACCGAAATTGCATCCGAATTTAATACAAATGGCACAATGTCGACTTAAGTACATGAGGGCTGACATTCTCACTTTCTATGATTTGAACCTCTCCTGTGAGTCCAGTTTTAGATTCCGATGCTACACTTCAGGTTTACTGTATACCTTGCACCTTCTTATTGACGATGAAACACAGAAATTGCATCCGAATTTAATACACAAAGCACAATGCCGACTTAAGTACAAGAGGACTGACATTCTAACTTTCTATGATTTGAACCTCTCCTGTGAGTCCAGTTTTAGATTCCGATGCTTCACTTCAGGTTTCTGTATCCCTTGGACCTTCTTATTGACGATGAAACACAGGAATTGCATCCGAATTTAATACAAATGGCACAATGCCGACTTAAGTACAAGAGCACTGACACTCTCACTTTCCATGATTCGAACTTCTCCTGTGAGGTCAGATTTAGATTCCGATGCTACACTTCAGGTTTACTGTATACCATGCACCATCTTAATGACGATGAAACACAGAAATTGCATAGGAATTAAATTCAAAAGGCACAATGCCGACTTAAGTACAAGAGGACTGACACTCTCACTTTCTATGATTTGAACCTCTGCTGTGAGTCCAGTTTTAGATTCTGATGCTTCACTTAAGGTTTACTGTATCCCTTGGACCTTCTAATTGACGATGAAACACAGAGTTTGCATCCGTATTTAATACAAAAGGTACAATGCCGACTTACGTACAAGAGGACTGACACTCTAACTTTCTATGATTTGAACCTCTCCAGTGAGTCCAGTTTTAGATTCCGATGCCTCACTTCAGGTTTACTGTATCCCTTTCACCTTCTTATTGACGATGAAACACAGAAATTGCATCCGAATTTAATACAAGAGGCACAAGGGCGACTTAAGTACAAGAGGACTGACTCTCTCACTTTCTATGATTTGAACCTCTCCTGTGAGTCTAGTTTTAGATTCCGATGCTTCACTTCAGGTTTACTGTATACCTTGCACCTTCTGATTGACGATGAAACACAGAAATTGTATCCGAATTTAATACACAAGGCACAATGCCGACTTAAGTACAAGAGGACTGATATTCTAACTTTCTATGTTTTGAACCTCTCCTGTGAGTCCAGTTTTAGATTCCGATGTTTCACTTCAGGTTTACTGTATCCCTTGGACCTTCTTATTGACGATGGAACACAGAGTTTGCACCTGAATTTAATACAAAAGGCACAATGCCGACTTAAGTACTAGAGGACTGACACTCTAACTTTCTATGATTTGAACCTCTCCTGTGAGTCCAGTTTTAGATTCCGATGCTTCACTTCAGGTTTACTGTATCCCTTGGACCTTCTTATTGACGATGAAACACAGAAATTGCATCCGAAATTAATACAAAAGTCACAATGTCGACTTAAGTACAAGAGGACTGACACTCTCACTTTCTATGATTTGAACATCTCCTGTGAGTGCAGTTTCAGATTCCGATGCTTCACTTCAGGTTTACTGTATCCCTTGGACGTTCTTATTGACGATGAAACACAGAAATTGTATCGGAATTAAATTCAAAAGGCACAGTGCCGACCTAAGTAGAAGACGACTAACACTCTCACTTTCTATGATTTGAACCTATCCTGTGAGTCCAGTTTTAGATTCCGATGTTCACTTCAGGTTTACTGTATCCCTTGGACCTTCTTATTGACGATGAAACACAGAAATTGCATCCGAATTTAATACAAAACGCACAATGGCGACTAAAGTACAAGAGGACTGACACACTAACTTTCTATGATTTGAACCTCTCCTGTGAGTCCAGTTTTAGATTCCGATGCCTCACTTCAGATTTACTGTATCCCTTGGACCTTCTTATTCACGATGAAACACCGAAATTGCATCCGAATTTAATACAAATGGCACAATGTCGACTTAAGTACAAGAGGGCTGACATTCTCACTTTCTATGATTTGAACCTCTCCTGTGAGTCATGTTTTAGATTCCGATGCTTCACTTCAGGTTTACTGTATACCTTGCACCTTCTTATTGACGATGAAACACAGAAATTGCATCCGAATTTAATACACAAGGCACAATGCCGACTTAAGTACAAGAGGATTGACATTCTAACTTTCTATGATTTGAACCTCTCCTGTGAGTACAGTTTTAGATTCCGATGCTTCACTTCAGGTTTACTGTATCCCTTGGACCTTCTTATTGACGATGAAACACAGAAATTGTATCCGAATTTAATACAAATGGCACAATGCCGACTTAAGTACAAGAGCACTTACACTCTCACTTTCCATGAATCGAACTTCTCCTGTGAGGTCAGATTTAGATTCCGATGCTACACTTCAGGTTTACTGTATACCTTGCCACTTCTTATTGACGATGAAACACAAAAATTGCATCGGAATTAAATTCAAAAGGCACAATTCCGACTTAAGTACAAGAGGACTGACACTCTCACTTTCTATGATTTGAACCTCTGCTGTGAGTCCAGTTTTAGATTCTGATGCTTCACTTCAGGTTTACTGTATCCCTTGGACCTTCTAATTGACGAAGAAACACAGAGTTTGCATCTGTATTTAATACAAAAGGTACAATGCCGACTTAAGTACAAGAGGACTGACACTCTAACTTTCTATGATTTGAACCTCTCCTGTGAGTCCAGTTTTAGATTCCGATGCTTCACTTCTGGTATACTGTATCCCTTGGACCTCCTTATTGACGATGAAACACAGAAATTGCATCCAAATTTAATACAAATGGCACAAAGTCGACTTATGTATAAGAGGACTGACACTCTCACTTTCTATGATTTGAACCTCTCCTGTGAGTCCAGTTTTAGATTCCGATGCTTCACTTCCGGTTTACTGTATCCCTTGGACCATCTTATTGACAATTGAACACAGAAAGAGCATGGGAATTAAATTCGAAAGGCATAATGCCGACCTAAGTACAAGAGGACTGACACTCTAACTTTCTATGATTTGAACCTCTCCTGTGAGTCCAGTTTTAGATTCCGATGCTACACTTCAGGTTTACTGTATCCCTTGGACCTTCTTATTGACGATGAAAGACAGTAATTGCATCCGAATTTAATACAAAAGACACAATGGCGACTTAAGTACAAGAGGACTGACACTCTCACTTTCTATGATTTGAACCTCTCCTGTGAGTCTAGTTTTGGATTCCGATGCTTCACTTCAGGGTTACTGTATACCTTGCACCTTCTTATTGACGATGAAACACAGAAATTGTATCCGAATTTAATACACAAGGCACAATGCCGACTTAAGTACAAGAGGACTGATATTCTAACTTACTATGATTTGAACCTCTCCTGTGAGTCCAGTTGTAGATTCCGATGTTTAACTTCAGGTTTACTGTATCCCTTGGACCTTCTTATTGACGATGAAACACAGAGTTTGCACCTGAATTTAATACAAAAGGCACAGTGCCGACTTAAGTACTAGAGGACTGACACTCTAACTTTCTATGATTTGAACCTCTCCTGTGAAACCAGTTTTAGATTCCGATGCTTCACTTCAGGTTTACTGTATCCCTTGGACCTTCTTATTGACGATGAAACACAGAAAATGCATCCGAAATTAATACAAAAGTCACAATGTCGACTTAAGTACAAGAGGACTGACACTCTCACTTTCTATGATTTGAACATCTCCTGTGAGTCCAGTTTCAGATTCCGATGCTTCACTTCAGGTTTACTGTATCCCTTGGACGTTCTTATTGACGATGAAACACAGAAATTGCATCGGAATTAAATTCAAAAGGCACAGTGCCGACCTAAGTAGAAGACGACTAACACTCTCACTTTCTATGATTTGAACCTATCCTGTGAGTCCAGTTTTAGATTCCGATGTTTCACTTCAGGTTTACTGTATCCCTTGGACCTTCTTATTGACGATGAAACACAGAAATTGCATCCGAATTTAATACAAATGGCACAATGCCAACTTAAGTACAATAGGACTGACACTCTCACTTTCTATGATTTGAACCTCTCCTGTGAAGTCAGTTTTAGATTCCGATGCTTCACTTCAGGTTCACTGTATCCCTTGGACCTACTTATTGACGATGAAACACAGATATTGCATCGGAATTAAATTTAAAACTCACAATGACGAGTTAAGTAAAAGAGGACTGACACTCTAACTTTCTATGATTTGAACCTCACCTGTGAGTCCAGTTTTAGATTCCGATGCTTCACTTCAGGTTTACTGTATCCCTTGGACCTTCTTATTGACGATGAAACACAGAGTTTGCATCCGAATTTAATACAAAAGGCACAATGCCGACTTAAGTACAAGAGGACTGACACTCTAACTTTCTATGATTTGAACCTCTCCTGTGAGTCCAGTTTTGGTTTCCGATTCTTTACTTCAGGTTTACTGTATCCCTTGGACCTTCTTATTGACGATGACACACAGAAATTGCATCCGAATTTACTTCAAAAGGCACAATGCCGACTTAAGTACAAGCGGACTGACACTCTAACTTTCTATGATTTGAACCTCTCCTGTGAGTCCAGTTTTAGATTCCGATGCTTCACTTCAGGTTTACTGTATCCCTTGGACCTTCTTATTGACGATGAAACACAGAGTTTGCATCCGAATTTAATACAAAAGGCACAATGCCGACTTAAGTACAAGAGGACTGACACTCAAACTTTCTATGATTTGAACCTCTCCTGTGAGTCCAGTTTTAGATTCCGATGCTTTACTTCAGGTTTACTGTATCCCTTGGACCTTCTTATTGACGATGACACACAGAAATTGCATCCGAATTTAATACAAAAGGCGCAACGGCGACTTAAGTACAAGAGGACTGACACTGTCACTTTCTATGATTTGAACATCTCCTGTGAGTCCAGTTTTAGATTCCAATGCTTCACTTCAGGTTTACTGTATCCCTTGGACGTTCTTATTGACGATGAAACACAGAAATTGCATCGGAATTAAATTCAAAAGGCACAGTGCCGACCTAAGTAGAAGACGACTAACACTCTCACTTTCTATGATTTGAACCTCTCCTGTGAGTCCAGTTTTAGATTCCGATGCTTCACTTCAGGTTTACTGTATCCCTTGGACCTTCTTATTGACGATGAAACACAGAAATTGCATCCGAATTTAATACAAAAGGCACAATGGCGACTTAAGTACAAGAGGACTGACACTCTCACTTTCTATGATTTGAACCTCTCCTGTGAGTCCAGTTTTAGATTGCGATGCTTCAATTCAGATTTACTGTATCCCTTGGACCTTCTTATTCACGATGAAACACCGAAATTGCATCCGAATTTAATACAAATGGCACAATGTCGACTTAAGTACAAGACGGCTGACATTCTCACTTTCTATGATTTGAACCTCTCCTATGAGTCCAGTTTTAGATTCCGATGCTTCACTTTAGGTTTACTGTATACCTTGCACCTTCTTATTGACGATGAAACACAGAAATTGCATCCGAATTTAATACACAAGGCACAATGCCGACTTAAGTACAAGAGGACTGACATTCTAACTTTCTATGATTTGAACCTCTCCTGTGAGTCCAGTTTTAGATTCCGATGCTTCACTTCAGGTTTACTGTATCCCTTGGACCTTCTTATTGACGATGAAACACAGAAATTGCATCCGAATTTAATACAAATGGCACAATGCCGACTTAAGTACAAGAGCACTGACACTCTCACTTTCCATGATTCGAACTTCTCCTGTGAGGTCAGATTTAGATTCCGATGCTACACTTCAGGTTTACTGTATACCTTGCACCTTCTTATTGACGATGAAACACAGAAATTGCATCGGAATTAAATTCAAAAGGCACAATTCCGACTTAAGTACAAGAGGACTGACACTCTCACTTTCTATGATTCGAACCTCTCCTGTGAGGTCAGATTTAGATTCCGATGGTTCACTTCACGTTTACTGTATACCTTGCACCTTCTTATTGACGATGAAACACAGAAATTGCATCGGAATTAAATCAAAAGGCACAATGCCGTCTTAAGTACAAGAGGGCTGACACTCTCACTTTCTATGATTTGAACCACTCCTGTGAGTCAAGTTTTAGTTTCCGATGCTTCACTTCTGGTTTCCTGTATCCCTTGGACCCTCTAATTGACGATGAAACACAGAGTTTGCATCCGAATTTAATACAAAACGCACAATGCCGACTTAAGTACAAGAGGGCTGACACTCTAACTTTCTATGATTTGCACCTCTCCTGTGACGCCAGTTTTAGATTCCGATGCTTCACTTCAGGTTTACTGTATCCCTTGGACCTTCTTATTGACTATGAAACACAGAAATTGCATCGGAATTAAATTCAAATGGCACAATGCCGACTTAAGTACAAGAGAACTGACACTCTAACTTTCTATGATTTGAACCTCTCCTGTGAGTCCAGTTTTAGATTCCGATGCTTCACTTAAGGTTTACTGTATCCCTTGGACCTTCTTATTGACGACGAAACACAGAGATTGCATCCGAATTTAATACAAAAGGCACAATGCCGACTGAAGTACAAGAGGACTGACACTCTAACTTTCTATGATTTGAACCTCTCCTGTGAGTCCAGTTTTGGATTCCGATGCTTCACATCAGGTTTACTGTATCCCTTGGACCTTCTTATTGACGATGAAACACAGAAATTGCAGCCGAATTTAATACAAAAGGCACAATGGCGACTTAAGTACAAGAGGACTGACACTCTCACTTTCTGTGTTTTGAACCTCTCCTGTGAGTCCAGTTTTAGATTCCGATGCTTCACTTCAGGTTTACTGTATCCCTTGGACCTTCTTATTCACGATGAAACACCGAAATTGCATCCGAATTTAATACAAATGGCACAATGTCGAATTAAGTACAAGAGGGCTGACATTCTCACTTTCTATGATTTGAACCTCTCCTGTGAGTCCAGTTTTAGATTCCGATGCCTCACTTCAGGTTTACTGTATCCCTTGGACCTTTTTATTGACGATGAAACACAGAAATTGCATCCGAATGTAATTCAAATGGCACAATGCCGACTTAAGTACAAGGGCACTGACACTCTCACTTTCCATGATTCGAACTTCTCCTGTGAGGTCAGATTTAGATTCCGATGCTACACTTCAGGTTTACTGTATACCTTGCGCCTTCTTATTGACGATGAAACTCAGAAATTGCATCGGAATTAAATTCAAAAGGCACAATTCCGACTTAAGTACAAGAGGACTGACACTCTCACTTTCTATGATTTGAACCTCTGCTGTGAGTCCAGTTTTAGATTCTGATGCTTCACTTCAGGTTTACTGTATCCCTTGGACCTTCTAATTGACGATGGAACACAGAGTTTGCATCCGTATTTAATACAAAATGTACAATGCCGACTTAAGTACAAGAGGACTGACACTCTAACTTTCTATGATTTGAACCTCTCCAGTGAGTCCAGTTTTAGATTCCGATGCCTCACTTCAGGTTTACTGTATCCCTTGGACCTTCTTATTGACGATGAAACACAGAAATTGCATCCGAATTTAATACAAATGGCACAATGCCGACTTAAGTACAAGAGCACTGACACTCTCACTTTCCATGATTCGAACTTCTCCTGTGAGGTCAGATTTAGATTCCGATGCTACACTTCAGGTTTACTGTATACCTTGCACCTTCTTATTGACGATGAAACTCAGAAATTGCATCGGAATTAAATTCAAAAGGCACAATTCCGACTTAAGTACAAGAGGGCTGACACTCTAACTTTCTATGATTTGCACCTCTCCGGTGACCCCAGTTTTAGATTCCGATGCTTCACTTCAGGTTTACTGTATCCCTTGGACCTTCTTAATGACTATGAAACACAGAAATTGCATCGGAATTAAATTCAAATGGCACAATGCCGACTTAAGTACAAGAGAACTGTCACTCTAACTTTCTATGATTTGAACCTCTCCTGTGAGTCCAGTTTTAGATTCCGATGCCTCACTTCAGGTTTACTGTATCCCTTGGACCTTCTTATTGACGATGAAACACAGAAATTGCATCCGAATTTAATACAAATGGCACAATGCCGACTTAAGTACAAGAGCACTGACACTCTCACTTTCCATGATTCGAACTTCTCCTGTGAGGTCAGATTTAGATTCCGATGCTACACTTCAGGTTTACTGTATCCCTTGGACCTTCTTATTGACGATGAAACACAGAAATTGCATCCGAATTTAGTACAAAAGGCACAATGGCGACTTAAGTACAAGAGGACTGACACTCTCACTTTCTGTGATTTGAACCTCTCCTGTGAGTCCAGTTTTAGATTCCGATGCTTCACTTCAGGTTTACTGTATCCCTTGGACCTTCTTATTCACGATGAAACACCGAAATTGCATCCGAATTTAATACAAATGGCACAATGTCGACTTAAGTACAAGAGGGCTGACATTCTCACTTTCTATGATTTGAACCTCTCCTGTGAGTCCAGTTTTGGATTCCGATGCTTCACTTCAGATTTACTGTATCCCTTGGACCTTCTTATTGACGATGAAACAGAGAAATTGCATCCGAATTTAATACCAAAATCACAATGGCGAATTAAGTACAAGAGGAGTGACACTCTCACTTTCTATGACTTGACATCTCCTGTGAGTCAAGTTTTAGATTCCGATGCTTCACTTCAGGTTTACTGTGTCCCTTGGACCATCTTATTGACGATGAAACACAGAAATATCATCGGAATTAAATTCAAAACGCACAATGCCGACTTAAGTGCAAGAGGGCTGCCACTCTAACTTTCTATGATTTGCACCTCTCCTGTGACCCCAGTTTTAGATTCCGATGCTTCACTTCAGGTTTACTGTATCCCTTGGACCTTCTTATTGACTATGAAACACAGAAATTGCATCGGAATTAAATTCAAATGGCACAATGCCGACTTAAGTACAAGAGAACTGACACTCTAACTTTCTATGATTTGAACCTCTCCTGTGAGTCTAGTTTTAGATTTCGATGCTTCACTTAAGGTTTACTGTATCCCTTGGACCTTCTTATTGACGACGAAACACAGAGATTGAATCCGAATTTAATACAAAAGGCACAATGCCGACTGAAGTACAACAGGACTGACACTCTAACTTTCTAGGATTTGAACCTCTCCTGTGAGTCCAGTTTTGGATTCCGATGCTTCACTTCAGGTTTACTGTATCCCTTGGACCTTCTTATTGACGATGAAACACAGAAATTGCATCCGAATTTAATACAAAAGGCACAATGGCGACTTAAGTACAAGAGGACTGACACTCTCACTTTCTGTGATTTGAACCTCTCCTGTGAGTCCAGTTTTAGATTCCGATGCTTCACTTCAGGTTTACTGTATCCCTTGGACATTCTTATTCACGATGAAACACCGAAATTGCATCCGAATTTAATACAAATGGCACAATGTCGACTTAAGTACAAGAGGGCTGACATTCTCACTTTCTATGATTTGAACCTCTCCTGTGAGTCCAGTTTTAGATTCCGATGCCTCACTTCAGGTTTACTGTATCCCTTGGACCTTCTTATTGACGATGAAACACAGAAATTGCATCCGAATTTAATACAAATGGCACAATGCCGACTTAAGTACTAGAGCACTGACACTCTCACTTTCCATGATTCGAACTTCTCCTGTGAGGTCAGATTTAGATTCCGATGTTACACTTCAGGTTTACTGCATACCTTGCACCTTCTTATTGACGATGAAACTCAGAAATTGCATCGGAATTAAATTCAAAAGGCACAATTCCGACTTAAGTACAAGAGGACTGACACTCTCACTTTCTATGATTTGAACCTCTGCTATGAGTCCAGTTTTAGATTCTGATGCTTCACTTCAGGTTTACTGTATCCCTTGGACCTTCTAATTGACGATGGAACACAGAGTTTGCATCCGTATTTAATACAAAATGTTCAATGCCGACTTAAGTACAAGAGGACTGACACTCTAACTTTCTATGATTTGAACCTCTCCAGTGAGTCCAGTTTTAGATTACGATGCCTCACTTCAGGTTTACTGTATCCCTTGGACCTTCTTATTGACGATGAAACACTGAAATAGCATCCGAATTTAATACAAAAATCACAATGGCGACTTAAGTACAAGAGGACTGACACTCTCACTTTCTATGATTTGAACATCTCCTGTGAGTCCAGTTTCAGATTCCGATGCTTCACTTCAGATTTACTGTATCCCTTGGACCTTCTTATTGACGATGAAACACAGAAATTGCATCGGAATTAAATTCAAATGGCACAATGCCGACTTAACTACAAGAGGACTGACACTCTAACTTCCTATGATTTGAACCTCTCCTGTGAGTCCAATTTTAGATTCCGATATTTCACTTCAGGTTTACTGTATCCCTTGGACCTTCTTATTGACGATGAAACACAGAGTTTGCACCTGAATTTAATACAAAAGGCACAATGCCGACTTAAGTACTAGAGGACTGACACTCTAACTTTCTATGATTTGAACCTCTCCTGTGAGTCCAGATTTAGATTCCGATGCATCACTTCAGGTTTACTGTATCCCTTGGACCTTCGTATTGATGATGAAACACAGAAATTGCATCCGAAATTAATACAAAAGTCACAATGTCGACTTAAGTACAAGAGGACTGACACTCTCACTTTCTATGATTTGAACATCTCCTGTGAGTCCAGTTTCAGATTGCGATGCTTCACTTCAGGTTTACTGTATCCCTTGGACGTTCTTTTGACGTTGAAACACAGAAATTGCATCGGAATCAAATTCAAAAGGCACAGTGCCGACCTAAGTAGAAGACGACTAACTCTCTCACTTTCTATGATTTGAACCTATCCTGTGAGTCCAGTTTTAGATTCCGATGCTTCACTTCAGGTTTACTGTATCCCTTGGACCTTCTTATTGACGATGAAACACAGAAATTGCATCCGAATTTAATACAAATGGCACAATGCCGACTTAAGTACAATAGGACTGACACTCTCACTTTCTATGATTTGAACCTCCCCTGTGAAGTCAGTTTTAGATTCCGATGCTTCACTTCAGGTTCACTGTATCACTTGGACCTACTTATTGACGATGAAACACAGATATTGCATCGGAATTAAATTTAAAACGCACAATGACAAGTTAAGTAAAAGAGGACTGACACTCTAACTTTCTATGATTTGAACCTCACCTGTGAGTCCAGTTTTAGATTCCGATGCTTCACTTCAGGTTTACTGTATCCCTTGGACCTTCTTATTGACGATGAAACACAGAGTTTGCATCCGAATATAATACAAAAGGCACAACGCCGACTTAAGTACAAGAGGACTGACACTCTCACTTTCTATGATTGTAACCTCTCCTGAGAGTCCAGTTTTAGATTCCGATGCTCCACTTCAGGTTTACTGTATCCCTTGGACCTTCTTATTGACGAAGAAACACAGAAATTGCATCCGAAATTAATACAAAAGTCACAATGGTAACT
The DNA here is from genome assembly GCF_021461395.2 of Schistocerca americana. NCBI lineage: Eukaryota > Metazoa > Arthropoda > Insecta > Orthoptera > Acrididae > Schistocerca > Schistocerca americana. The sequence goes on along the minus strand of NC_060127.1, from coordinate 226,026,384 downwards.
TAAGTACAAGCGGACTGTCACTCTCACTTTCTATGATTTGAACCTCTCCTGTGAGTCCAGTTTTAGATTCCGACGCTTAACTTCAGGTTTACTGTATCCCTTGGACCTTCTTATTGACGATGAAACACAGATATTGCATCGGAATTAAATTTAAAACGCACAATGCCGACTTAAGTAAAAGAGGACTGACACTCTCACTTTCTAAGATTTGAAACTCTCCTGTGAGTCCAGTTTTAGAGTCCGATGCTTCACTTCAGGTTTACTGTATCCCTTGGACCTTCTTATTGACAATGAAACACAGAAATAGCATCGGAATTAAATTGAAAAGGCACAATGCCGACTTAAGTACAAGCGGACTGACACTCTAACTTTCTATGATTTGAACCTCTCCTGTGAGTCCAGTTTTAGATTCCGATGCTTCACTTCAGGTTTACTGTATCCCTTGGACGTTCTTATTGACGATGAAACACAGAAATTGCATGGGAACTAAATTCAAAAGGCACAGTGCCGACCTAAGTAGAAGAGGACTAACACTCTCAATTTCTATGATTTGAACCTCTCCTGTAATTCCAGTTTTAGATTCCGATGCTTCACTTCAGGTTTACTGTATACCTTGCAGCTTCGTATTGAGGATGAAACACAGAAATTGCATCGGAATTAAATTCAAAAGGCACAATGCCGACTTAAGTACAAGAGGACTGTCACTCTCACTTTCTATGATTTGAACCTCTCCTGTGAGTCCAGTTTTACATTCCGATGCTTTACTTCAGGTTTACTGTATCCCTTGGACCTTCTTATTGACGATGAAACACAGAGTTTGCAGCCGAATTTAATACAAAAGGCACAATGCCGACTTATGTACAAGAGGACTGACACTCTCACTTTATATGATTTGAACCTCTCCTGTGAGTCCAGTTTTAGATTCCGATGCTTTACTTCAGGTTTACTGTATCCCTTGGACCTTCTTATTGACAATGAAACACAGATATTGCATCCGAAATTAATACAAATGGCGCAATGCCGACTTAAGTACAAGAGGACTGACACTCTCACTTTATATGATTTGAACCTCTCCTGTGAGTCCAGTTTTAGATTCCGATGCTTTACTTCAGGTTTACTGTATCCCTTGGACCTTCTTATTGACGATGAAACACAGAGTTTGCAGCCGAATTTAATACAAAAGTCACAATGGTGACATAAGTACAAGAGGACTCACACTCTCACTTTCTATGATTTGAACCTCTCCTGTGAGTCCAGTTTTAGATTACGAGGCTTCCCTTCAGGTTTACTGTATTCCTTGGACCTTCTTATTGACGATGAAACACATAAATTGCATCCGAAATTAATACAAAAGTCACAATGGTGACTTAAGTACAAGAGGACTGACACTCTCACTTTATATGATTTGAACCTCTCCTCTGAGTCCAGTTTTAGATTCCGTTGCTTCACCTCAGGTTTACTGTATCCCTTGGACCTTCTTATTGACGATGAAACACAGAAATTGCATCCGAATTTAATACAAATGGCGCAATGCCGACTTAAGTACAAGAGGACTGACACTCTCACTTTCTATGATTCGAACCTCTCCTGTGAGTCCAGTTTTAGATTCCGATGCTTCACTTCAGGTTACTGTACCCCTTGGACCTTCTTATTGACGATGAAACACAGAAATTGCATCTGAATTTAATACAAAAATCACAATGGCGGCTTAAGTGCAAGAGGACTGACACTCTCACTTTCTATGATTTGAACATCTCCTGTGAGTCCAGTTCTAGATTCCGATGCTTCACTTCAGGTTTACTGTATCCCTTGGACCTTCTTATTGACGATGAAACACAGATAATGCATCGGAATTAAATTTAAAACGCACAATGCCGACTTAAGTAAAAAAAGGACTGACACTCTCAGTATCTATGATTTGAATCTCTCCTGTGAGTCCAGTTTTAGATTCCGATGCTTCACTTCAGGTTTACTGTATCCCTTGGACCTTCTTATTGACAATGAAACACAGAAATAGCATCGGAATGAAATTCAAAAGGCTCAATGCCGACATAAGTACAAGAGGACTGACACTCTAACTTTTTATGATTTGAACCTCTCCTGTGAGTCCAGTTCTAGATTCCAACGCTTCACTTCAGGTTTACTGTATTCCTTGGACCTTCTTATTGTCGATGAAACACAGATATTGCATCCGAAATTAATACAAAAGTCACAATGGTGACTTAAGTACAAGAGGACTGACACTCTCACTTTCTATAATCGAACCTCTCCTGTGAGGTCAGATTTAGATTCCGATGCTTCACTTCAAGTTTACTGTATCCCTTGGACCTTCTTGTTGACGATAAAAAACAGAAATCGCATCCGAATTTAATACAAATGGCACAATGCCGTCTTAAGTAAAAGAGGACTGACACTCTAACATTCTATAATTTGAACCAATCCTGCGAATCCAGTTTTAGATCCGATGCTTCACTTCAGGTTTACTGTATACCTTGCTCCTTCGTATTGACGATGAAACACAGAAATTGCATCGGAATTAAATTCAAAAGGCACAATATCGACTTAAGTTCAAGAGGACTGACACTCTCACTTTCTATGATTTGAACCTCTCGTGTGAGTCCAGTTTTACATTCCGATGCTTCACTTCAGGTTTACTGTATCCCTTGGACCTTCTAATTGACGATGAAACACAGAGTTTCCATCCGAATTTAATACAAAATGTACAATGCCGACTTAAGTACAAGAGGACTGACACTCTAACTTTCTATGATTTGCACCTCTCCTGTGAGTCCAGTTTTAGATTCCGATGCTTCACTTCAGGTTTACTGTATCCCTTGGACCTTCTTATTGACGATGAAACACAGAAGTTGCATCCGAATTTCATACAAAAATCACAATGGCGACTTTAGTACAAGAGCACCGACAATCTCACTTTCTATGATTTGAACATCTCCTGTGAGTCCAGTTTTAGATTCCGATGCCTTACTTCAGGTTCACTGTATCCCTTGGACCTTCTTATTGCCGATGAAACGCAGATATTGCATCGGAATTAAATTTAAAACGCACAATGCCGACTTAAGTAAAAGAGGACTGACACTCTCACTTTCTATGATTTGAACCTCTCCTGTGAGGTCAGATTTAGATTCCGATGCTTCACTTTAGGTTTACTGTATACCTTGCACCTTCTTATTGACGATGAAACTCAGATAATGCATCGGAATTAAATTCAATAGGCACAATGCCGTCTTAAGTACAAGAGGACTGACATTCTCACTTTCTATGATTTGAACCCTTCCTGTGATTCCAGTTTTAGATTCCGATGCTTATCTTCAGGTTTACTGTATCCCTTGGACCTTCTAATTGACGATGAAACACAGAGTTTGCATCCGAATTTAATACAAAAGGTACAATGCCGACTTAAGTACAAGAGGACTGACACTCTAAATTGCAATGAGTTGAACCTCTCCTGTGTTTCCAGTTTTAGATTCCGATGCTTCACTTCAGGTTTACTGTATCCCTTGGACCTTCTTATTGAAGATGAAACACAGAAATTGCATCCGAATTTAATACAAAAATCTCAATGGCGACTTAAGTACAAGAGGACTGACACTCTCACTTTCTATGATTTGAACATCTCCTGTGAGTCCAGTTTTAGATTCCGATGCTTCACTTCAGGTTTACTGTATCCGTTGGACCTTCTTATTGACGATGAAACACAGAAATTGCATCCGAATTTAATACAAAAAGCACAATGGCGACTTAAGTACAAGAGGACTGACACTCTCACTCTCTATGATTTGAACCTCTCCTGTGAGTCCAGTTTTAGAGTCCGATGCTTCACTTCAGGTATACTGTATCCCTTGGACCTTCTTATTGACGATGAAACACAGAAATTGCATCCGAATTTAATACAAAAGGCACAATGCCGAATTAAGTACCAGAGGACTGACATTCTATTTTTCTATGATTTGAACCTCTCCTGTGAGTCCAGTTTTAGAATCCGATGCTTCACTTAAGGTTTACTGTATCCCTTGGACCTTCTTATTGACGATGAAACACTGAGTTTGTACCTGAATTTAATACAAAAGGTACAATGCCGACTTAAGTACTAGAGGACTGACTCTCTAACTTTCTATGATTTGAACCTCTGCTGTGAGTCCAGTTTTAGATTCCGATGCTTCACTTCAGGTTTATTGTATCCCTTGGACCGTCTTATTGACGATGAAACAAAGAAATTGCATCCGAAATTAATACAAAAGTCACAATGGCGACTTAAGTACCAGAGGACTGACACTCTCACTTTCTATGATTTGAACATCTCCTGTGAGTCCAGTTTCAGATTCCGATGCTTCACTTCAGGTTTACTGTATGCCTTGGACGTTCTTATTGACGATGAAACACAGAAATTGCATCGGAATTAATTTCAAAAGGCACAGAGCCGACCTAAGTAGAAGACGACTAACACTCTCACTTTCTATGATTTGAACCTCTCCTGTGAGTCCAGTTTTAAATTCCGATGCTTCACTTCAGGTTTTCTGTATCCTTTGGAAAATCTTATTGACAATGAAACGGAGAAATAGCATCGGAATTAAATTCAAAAGGCACAATGCCGACTTAAGTACAAGAGGACTGACACTCTAAGTTTCTATGAGTTGAACCTCTCCTGTGAGTCCAGTTTTAGATTCCGATGCTTCACTTCAGGTTTACTGTATCCCTTGGAGCTTCTTATTGACGATGAAACACAGAGTTTGCATCCGAATTTAATACAAAAGGCACAATGCCGACTTAAGTACAAGAGGACTGACACTCCAACTTTCTATGATTTGAACCTCTCCTGTGAGTCCAGTTTTTGACTCCGATGCTTTACTTCAGGTATACTGTATCCCTTGGACCTTCTTGTTGACGATGACACACAGAAATTGCATCGGAATTAAATTTAAAACACACAATGACGACTTAAGTAAAAGAGGACTGACACTCTCACTTTCTATGATTTGAACCTCTCCTGTGAGTCCAGTTTTAGATTCCGATGCTTCACTTCAGGTTTACTGTATCCCTTGGACATTCATGTTGACAATGAAACACAGAAATAGCATCGGAATTAAATTCAAAAGGCACAATGCCGACTTAAGTACAAGAGGACTGACACTCTAACTTTCTATGATTTGAACCTCTCCTGTGAGTCCAGTTTTAGATTCCGATGCTTTACTTCAGGTATACTGTATGCCTTGGATCTTCTTATTGACGATGACACACAGAAATTGCATCCGAATTTAATACAAAACGCACAATGGCGACTTAAGTACAAGAGGACTGACACTCTCACTTTCTATGATTTGAACCTCTCCTGTGAGTCCAGTTTTAGATTCCGATGCTTCACTTCAGGTTCACTGTATCCCTTGGACCTTCTTATTGACGATGAAACACAGAAATTGCATCCGAAATTAATACAAAATTCACAATGGTGACTTAAGTACAAGAGGACTGACATTCTCACTTTCTATGATTTGAACCTCTCCTGTGAGTCAAGTTTTAGATTCCGATGCATCACTTCAGGTTTACTGTATCCCTTGGACCTTCTTATTGACGATGAAACACAGATATTGCATCGGAATTAAATTTAAAACGCACAATGCCGACTTAAGTAAAAGAGGACTGACACTCTCACTTTCTATGATTTGAACCTCTCCTGTGAGTCCAGTTTTAAATTCCGATGCTTCACTTCAGGTTTTCTGTATCCCTTGCACAATCTTATTGACAATGAAACACAGAAATACCATCGGAATTAAATTCAAAAGGCACAATGCCGACTTAGGTACAAGAGGACTGACACTCTAAGTTTCTATGATTTGAAAATCTCCTGTGAGTCCAGTTTTAGATTCCGATGCTTCACTTCAGGTTTACTGTATCACTTGGACCTTCTTATTGACGATGAAACACAGAGTTTGCATCCGAATTTAATACAAAACGCACAATGCCGACTTAAGTACAAGAGGACTGACACTCTAACTTTCTATGATTTGAACCTCTCCTGTGAGTCCAGTTTTAGACTCCGATGCTTTACTTCAGGTATACTGTATCCCTTTGACCTTCTTGTTGACGATGACACACAGAAATTGCATCCGAATTTAATACAAAAGGCACAATGGCGACTTAAGTACAAGAGGACTGACACTCTCACTTTCTATGATTTGAACCTCTCCTGTGAGTCCAGTTTTAGATTCCGATGCTTCACTTCAGGTTTACTGTATCCCTTGGACCTTCTTATTGACGATGAAACACAGAAATAGCATCCGAAATTAATACAAAATTCACAATGGTGAATTAAGTACAAGAGGACTGACACTCTCACTTTCTATGATTTGAACCTCTCCTGTGAGTCCAGTTTTAGATTCCGATGCTTCACTTCAGGTTTACTGTATCCCTTGGACCTTCTTATTGACGATGAAACACAGATATTGAATCGGAATTAAATTAAAAACGCACAATGACGACTTAAGTAAAAGAGGACTGACACTCTCACTTTCTATGATTTTAACCTCTCCTGTGAGTCCAGTTTTAGATTCCGATGCTTCACTTCAGGTTTACTGTATCCCTTGGACCTTCTTATTGACGATGAAACACAGAGTTTGCATCCGAATTTAATACAAAAGGCACAATGCCGACTTAAGTACAAGAGGACTGACACTCTAACTTTCTATGATTTGAACCTCTCCTGTGAGTCCAGTTTTAGATTCCGATGCTTTACTTCAGGTATACTGCTTCCCTTGGATCTTCTTATTGACGATGACACACAGAAATTGCATCCGAATTTAATACAAAAGGCACAATGGCGACTTAAGTACAAGAGGACTGACACTCTCACTTTCTATGATTTGAACCTCTCCTGTGAGTCCAGTTTTAGATTCCGATGCTTCACTTCAGGTTTACTGTATCCCTTGGACTATCTTATTGACGATGAAACACAGATATTGCATCGGAATTAAATTTAAAACGCACAATGCCGACATAAGTAAAAGAGGACTGACACTCTCACTTTCTATGATTTGAACCTCTCCTGTGAGTCCTGTTTTAGAGTCCAATGCTTCACTTCAGGTTTACTGTATCCCTTGGACCTTCTTATTGACAATGAAAAACAGAAATAGCATCGGAATTAAATACAAAATGCACAATGCCGACTTAAGTACAAGAGGACTGACACTCTAACATTCTATAATTTGAACCTCTCCTGTGAGTCCAGTTTTGATTCCGATGCTTCACTTCAGGTTTACTGTATACCTTGCACCTTCGTATTGACGATGAAACACAGAAGTTGCATCGGAATTAAATTCAAAAGGCACAATGCCGACTTAAGTACAAGAGGACTGACACTCTAACTTTCTATGATTTGCACCTCTCCTGTGAGTCCAGTTTTAGATTCCGATGCTTCACTTCAGGTTTACTGTATCCCTTGGACCTTCTTATTGACGATGAAACACAGAAGTTGCATCCGAATTTAATACAAATATCAAAATGGCGACTTTAGTACAAGAGGACCGACTATCTCACTTTCTATGATTTGAACATCTCCTGTGAGTCCAGTTTTAGATTCCGATGCTTTACTTCAGGTTCACTGTATCCCTTGGACCTTCTTATTGACGATGAAACACAGATATTGCATCGGAATTAAATTTAAAACGCACAATGCCGACTTAAGTAAACGAGGACTGACACTCTCACTTTCTATGATTTGAACCTCTCCTGTGAGGTCAGATTTAGATTCCGATGCTTCACTTCAGGTTTACTGTATACCTTGCACCTTCTTATTGACGATGAAACTCAGAAAATGCATCGGAATTAAATTCTAAAGGCACAATGCCGTCTTAAGTACAAGAGGACTGACATTCTCACTTTCTATGATTTGAACCTCTCCTGTGATTCCAGTTTTAGATTCCGAAACTTCACTTCAGGTTTACTGTATCCCTTGGACCTTCTAATTGACGATGAAACACAGAGTTTGCCTCCGAATTTAATACAAAAGGTACAATGCCGACTTAAGTACAAGAGGACTGACACTCTAAATTTCTATGAGTTGAACCTCTCCTGTGAGTCCAGTTTTAGATTCCGATGCTTCACTTCAGGTTTACTGTATCCCTTGGACCTTCTTATTGAAGATGAAACACAGAAATTGCATCCGAATTTAATACAAAAATCTCAATGGCGACTTAAGTACAAGAGGACTGACACTCTCACTTTCTATGATTTGAACATCTCCTGTGAGTCCAGTTTTAGATTCCGATGCTTCACTTCAGGTTTACTGTATCCGTTGGACCTTCTTATTGACGATGAAACACAGAAATTGCATCCGAATTTAATACAAAAGGCACAATGGCGACTTAAGTACAAGAGGACTGACACTCTCACTTTCTATGTTTTGAACCTCTCCTGTGAGTCCAGTTTTAGAGTCCGATGCTTCACTTCAGGTATACTGTATCCCTTGGACCTTCTTATTGACGATGAAACACAGAAATTGCATCCGAATTTAATACACAAGGCACAATGCCGAATTATGTACCAGAGGACTGACATTCTATTTTTCTATGATTTGAACCTCTCCAGTGAGTCCAGTTTTAGATTCCGATGCTTCACTTAAGGTTTACTGTATCCCTTGGACCTTCTTATTGACGATGAAACACAGAGTTTGCACCTGAATTTAATACAAAAGGCACAATGCCGACTTAAGTACTAGAGGAATGACACTCCAACTTTCTATGATTTGAACCTCTGCTGTGAGTCCAGTTTTAGATTCCGATGCTTCACTTCAGGTTTACTGTATCCCTTGGACCGTCTTATTGCGATGAAACAGAGAAATTGCATCCGAAATTAATACAAAAGTCACAATGGTGACTTAAGTACAAGAGGACTGACACTCTCACTTTCTATGATTTGAACATCTCCTGTGAGTCCAGTTTCAGATTCCGATGCTTCACTTCAGATTTACTGTATGCCTTGGACGTTCTTACTGACGATGAAACACAGAAATTGCATCGGAATTAAATTCAAAAGGCACAGTGCCGACCTAAGTAGAAGACGACTGACACTCTCACTTTCTATGATTTGAACCTATCCTGTGAGTCCAGTTTTAGATTCCGATGCTTCACTTCAGGTTTACTGTATACCTTGCACCTTCTTATTGACGATGAAACACAGAAATTGCATCGGAATTAAATTCAAAAGGCACAATGCCGACTTAAGTACAAGAGGACTGACACTCTCACTTTCTATGATTTGTACCTCTCCTGTGAGTCCAGTTTTACATTCCGCTGCTTCACTTCAGGTTCACTGTATCCCTTGGACCTTCTTATTGACGATGAAACACAGAAATAGCATCCGAAATTAATACAAAATTCACAATGGTGACTTAAGTACAAGAGGACTGACACTCTCACTTTCTATGATTTGAACCTCTCCTGTGAGTCCAGTTTTAGATTCCGATGCTTCACTTCAGGTTTACTGTATCCCTTGGACCTTCTTATTGACGATGAAACACAGATATTGCATCGGAATTAAATTTAAAACGCACAATGACGACTTAAGTAAAAGAGGACTGACACTCTCACTTTCTATGATTTGAACCTCTCCTGTGAGTCCAGTTTTAGATTCCGATGCTTCACTTCAGGTTTACTGTATCCCTTGGACATTCATGTTGACAATGAAACACAGAAATAGCATCGGAATTAAATTCAAAAGCCACAATGCCGACTTAAGTACAAGAGGACTGACACTCTAACTTTCTATGATTTGAACCTCTCCTGTGAGTCCAGTTTTAGATTCCGATGCTTTACTTCAGGTATACTGTATGCCTTGGATCTTCTTATTGACGATGACACACAGAAATTGCATCCAAATTAAATACAAAACGCACAATGGCGACTTAAGTACAAGAGGACTGACACTCTCACTTTCTATGATTTGAACCTCTCCTGTGAGTCCAGTTTTAGATTCCGATGCTTCACTTCAGGTTCACTGTATCCCTTGGACCTTCTTATTGACGATGAAACACAGAAATTGCATCCGAAATTAATACAAAATTCACAATGGTGACTCAAGTACAAGAGGACTGACATTCTCACTTTCTATGATTTGAACCTCTCCTGTGAGTCACGTTTTAGATTCCGATGCATCACTTCAGGTTTACTGTATCCCTTGGACCTTCTTATTGACGATGAAACACAGATATTGCACCGGAATTAAATTTAAAACGCACAATGCCGACTTAAGTAAAAGAGGACTGACACTCTCACTTTCTATGATTTGAACCTCTCCTGTGAGTCCAGTTTTAAATTCCGATGCTTCACTTCAGGTTTTCTGTATCCCTTGCACAATCTTATTGACAATGAAACACAGAAATAGCATCGGAATTAAATTCAAAAGGCACAATGCCGACTTAGGTACAAGAGGACTGACACTCTAAGTTTCTATGATTTGAAAATCTCCTGTGTGTCCAGTTTTAGATTCCGATGCTTCACTTCAGGTTTACTGTATCACTTGGACCTTCTTATTGACGATGAAACACAGAGTTTGCATCCGAATTTAATACAAAACGCACAATGCCGACTTAAGTACAAGAGGACTGACACTCTAACTTTCTATGATTTGAACCTCTCCTGTGAGTCCAGTTTTAGACTCCGATGCTTTACTTCAGGTATACTGTATCCCTTGGACCTTCTTGTTGACGATGACACACAGAAATTGCATCCGAATTTAATACAAAAGGCACAATGGCGACTTAAGTACAAGAGGACTGACACTCTCACTTTCTATGATTTGAACCTCTCCTGTGAGTCCAGTTTTAGATTCCGATGCTTCACTTCAGGTTTACTGTATCCCTTGGACCTTCTTATTGACGATGAAACACAGAAATAGCATCCGAAATTAATACAAAATTCACAATGGTGACTTAAGTACAAGAGGACTGACACTCTCACTTTCTATGAATTGAACCTCTCCTGTGAGTCAAGTTTTAGATTCCGATGCTTCACTTCAGGTTTGCTGTATCCCTTGGACCTTCTTATTGACAAAGAAACACAGAAATTGCATCGGAATTAAATTCAAAAGGCACAATGCCGACATAAGTACAAGAGGACTGACACTCTCACTTTCTGTGATTTGAACCTCTCCTGTGAGTCCAGTTTTAGATTCCGATGCTTCACTTCAGGTTTACTGTATCCCTTGAACCTTCTTATTGACGATGAAACACAGAGTTTGCATCCGAATTTAATACAAAAGGCACAATGCCGACTTAAGTACAAGAGGACTGACACTCTAACTTTCTATGATTTGAACCTCTCCTGTGAGTCCAGTTTTAGATTCCGATGCTTTACTTCAGGTATACTGCATCCCTTGGATCTTCTTATTGACGATGACACATAGAAATTGCATCCGAATTTAATACAAAAGGCACAATGGCGACTTAAGTACAAGAGGACTGACACTCTCACTTTCTATGATTTGAACCTCTCCTGTGAGTCCAGTTTTAGATTCCGATGCTTCACTTCAGGTTTACTGTATCCCTTGGACCTTCTTATTGACGATGAAACACAGATATTGCATCGGAATTAAATTTAAAACGCACAATGCCGACTTAAGTAAAAGAGGACTGACACTCAAACTTTCTATGATTGGAACCTCTCCTGTGAGTCCTGTTTTAGAGTCCGATGCTTCACTTCAGGTTTACTGTATCCCTTGGACCTTCTTATTGACAATGAAAAACAGAAATAGCATCGGAATTAAATTCAAAATGCACAATGCCGACTTAAGTACAAGAGGACTGACACTCTAACATTCTATAATTTGAACCTCTCCTGTGAGTCCAGTTTTAGATTCCGATGCTTCACTTCAGGTTTACTGTATACCTTGCACCTTCGTATTGACGATGAAACACAGAAGTTGCATCGGAATTAAATTCAAAAGGCACAATGCCGACTTAAGTACAAGAGGACTGACACTCTAACTTTCTATGATTTGCACCTCTCCTGTGAGTCCAGTTTTAGATTCCGATGCTTCACTTCAAGTTTACTGTATCCCTTGGACCTTCTTATTGACGATGAAACACAGAAGTTGCATCCGAATTTAATACAAAAATCACAATGGCGACTTTAGTACAAGAGGACCGACTATCTCACTTTCTATGATTTGAACATCTCCTGTGAGTCCAGTTTTAGATTCCGATGCTTTACTTCAGGTTCACTGCATCTCTTGGACCTTCTTATTGACGATGAAACACAGATATTGCATCGGAATTAAATTTAAAACGCACAATGCCGACTTAAGTAAACGAGGACTGACACTCTCACTTTCTATGATTTGAACCTCTCCTGTGAGGTCAGATTTAGATTCCGATGCTTCACTTCAGGTTTACTGTATACCTTGCACCTTCTTATTGACGATGAAACTCAGAAAATGCATCGGAATTAAATTCTAAAGGCACAATGCCGTCTTAAGTACAAGAGGACTGACATTCTCACTTTCTATGATTTGAACCTCTCCTGTGATTCCAGTTTTAGATTCCGAAACTTCACTTCAGGTTTACTGTATCCCTTGGACCTTCTAATTGACGATGAAACACAGAGTTTGCCTCCGAATTTAATACAAAAGGTACAATGCCGACTTAAGTACAAGAGGACTGACACTCTAAATTTCTATGAGTTGAACCTCTCCTGTGAGTCCAGTTTTAGATTCCGATGCTTCACTTCAGGTTTACTGTATCCCTTGGACCTTCTTATTGAAGATGAAACACAGAAATTGCATCCGAATTTAATACAAAAATCTCAATGGCGACTTAAGTACAAGAGGACTGACACTCTCACTTTCTATGATTTGAACATCTCCTGTGAGTCCAGTTTTAGATTCCGATGCTTCACTTCAGGTTTACTGTATCCGTTGGACCTTCTTATTGACGATGAAACACAGAAATTGCATCCGAATTTAATACAAAAGGCACAATGGCGACTTAAGTACAAGAGGACTGACACTCTCACTTTCTATGTTTTGAACCTCTCCTGTGAGTCCAGTTTTAGAGTCCGATGCTTCACTTCAGGTATACTGTATCCCTTGGACCTTCTTATTGACGATGAAACACAGAAATTGCATCCGAATTTAATACAAAAGGCACAATGCCGACTTAAGTACTAGGGGACTGACACTCTAACTTTCTATGATTTGAACCTCTGCTGTGAGTCCAGTTTTAGATTCCGATGCTTCACTTCAGGTTTACTGTATCCCTTGGACCGTCTTATTGCGATGAAGCAGAGAAATTGCAATCGAAATTAATACAAAAGTCACAATGGTGACTTAAGTACAAGAGGACTGACACTCTCACTTTCTATGATTTGAACATCTCCTGTGAGTCCAGTTTCAGATTCCGATGCTTCACTTCAGATTTACTGTATGCCTTGGACGTTCTTACTGACGATGAAACACAGAAATTGCATCGGAATTAAATTCAAAAGGCACAGTGCCGACCTAAGTAGAAGACGACTGACACTCTCACTTTCTATGATTTGAACCTATCCTGTGAGTCCAGTTTTAGATTCTGATGCTTCACTTCAGGTTTACTGTATACCTTGCACCTTCTTATTGACGATGAAACACAGAAATTGCATCGGAATTAAATTCAAAAGGCACAATGCCGACTTAAGTACAAGAGGACTGACACTCTCACTTTCTATGATTTGTACCTCTCCTGTGAGTCCAGTTTTAGATTCCGATGCTTCACTTCAGGTTTACTGTATCCCTTGGACCTTCTTATTGACGATGAAACACAGATATTGCATCGGAATTAAATTTAAAACGCACAATGCCGACTTAAGTAAAAGAGGACTGACACTCACACTTTCTATGATTTGAACCTCTCCTGTGAGTCCTGTTTTAGAGTCCGATGCTTCACTTCAGGTTTACTGTATCCCTTGGACCTTCTTATTGACAATGAAAAACAGAAATAGCATCGGAATTAAATTCAAAATGCACAATGCCGACTTAAGTACAAGAGGACTGACACTCTAACATTCTATAATTTGAACCTCTCCTGTGAGTCCAGTTTTAGATTCCGATGCTTCACTTCAGGTTTACTGTATACCTTGCACCTTCGTATTGACGATGAAACACAGAAGTTGCATCGGAATTAAATTCAAAAGGCACAATGCCGACTTAAGTACAAGAGGACTGACACTCTAACTTTCTATGATTTGCACCTCTCCTGTGAGTCCAGTTTTAGATTCCGATGCTTCACTTCAGGTTTACTGTATCCCTTGGACCTTCTTATTGACGATGAAACACAGAAGTTGCATCCGAATTTAATACAAAAATCACAATGGCGACTTTAGTACAAGAGGACCGACTATCTCTCTTTCTATGATTTGAACATCTCCTGTGAGTCCAGTTTTAGATTCCGATGCTTTACTTCAGGTTCACTGTATCTCTTGGACCTTCTTATTGACGATGAAACACAGATATTGCATCGGAATTAAATTTAAAACGCACAATGCCGACTTAAGTAAACGAGGACTGACACTCTCACTTTCTATGTTTTGAACCTCTCCTGTGAGTCCAGTTTTAGATTCCGATGCTTCACTTCAGGTTTACTGTATCCGTTGGACCTTCTTATTAACGATGAAACACAGAAATTGCATCCGAATTTAATACAAAAGGCACAATGGCGACTTAAGTACAAGAGGACTGACACTCTCACTTTCTATGATTTGAACCTCTCCTGTGAGTCCAGTTTTAGAGTCCGATGCTTCACTTCAGGTATACTGTATCCCTTGGACCTTCTTATTGACGATGAAACACAGAAATTGCATCCGAATTTAATACACAAGGCACAATGCCGAATTATGTACCAGAGGACTGATATTCTATTTTTCTATGATTTGAACCTCTCCTGTGAGTCCAGTTTTAGATTCCGATGCTTCACTTAAGGTTTACTGTATCCCTTGGACCTTCTTATTGACGATGAAACACAGATATTCCATCGGAATTAAATTTAAAACGCACAATGCCGACTTAAGTAAAAGAGGACTGACGCTCTCACTTTCTATGATTTGAACCTCTCCTGTGAGTCCAGTTTTAGAGTCCGATGCTTCACTTCAGGTATACTGTATCCCTTGGACCTTCTTATTGACGATGAAACACAGAAATTGCATCCGAATTTAATACACAAGGCACAATGCCGAATTATGTACCAGAGGACTGATATTCTATTTTTCTATGATTTGAACCTCTCCTGTGAGTCCAGTTTTAGATTCCGATGCTTCACTTAAGGTTTACTGTATCCCTTGGACCTTCTTATTGACGATGAAACACAGATATTCCATCGGAATTAAATTTAAAACGCACAATGCCGACTTAAGTAAAAGAGGACTGACGCTCTCACTTTCTATGATTTGAACCTCTCCTGTGAGTCCAGTTTTAGAGTCCGATGCTTCACTTCAGGTTTACTGTATCCCTTGGACCTTCTTATTGACAATGAAAAACAGAAATAGCATCGGAATTAAATTCAAAAGGCACAATGCCGACTAAAGTACAAGAGGACTGACACTCTAACATTCTATAATTTGAACCTCTCCTGTGAGTCC
This sequence comes from Schistocerca americana, assembly GCF_021461395.2. NCBI lineage: Eukaryota > Metazoa > Arthropoda > Insecta > Orthoptera > Acrididae > Schistocerca > Schistocerca americana. The sequence continues at coordinate 226,010,770 of NC_060127.1, read as the reverse complement.
AGTTTTAGATTCCGATGCTTCACTTCAGGTTTACTGTATACCTTGCACCTTCGTATTGACGATGAAACACAGAAATTGCATCGGAATTAAATTCAAAAGGCACAATGCCGACTTAAGTACAAGAGGACTGACACTCTAACTTTCTATGAGTTGCACCTCTCTTGTGAGTCCAGTTTTAGATTCCGATGCTTCACTTCAGGTTTACTGTATCCCTTGGACCTTCTTATTGACGATGAAACACAGAAGTTGCATCCGAATTTAATACAAAAATCACAATGGCGACTGTTGTACATAAGGACCGACTTCCTCACTTTCTATGATATGAACATCTCCTGTGAGTCCAGTTTTAGATTCCGATGCTTTACTTCAGGTTCACTGTATCCCTTGGACCTTCTTATTGACGATGAAACACAGATATTGCATCGGAATTAAATTTAAAACGCACAATGCCGACTTAAGTAAAAGAGGACTGACACTCTCACTTTCTATGATTTGAACCTCTCCTGTGGGGTCAGATTTAGATTCCGATGCTTCACTTCAGGTTTACTGTATACCTTGCACCTTCTTATTGACGATGAAACTCAGAAAATGCATCGGAATTTAATACAAAAGGTACAATGCCGACTTAAGTACAAGAGGACTGACACTATAACTTTCTATGATTTGAACCTCTCCTGTGAGTCCAGTTTTAGATTCCGATGCTTCACTTCAGGTTTACTGTATCCCTTGGACTTTCTTATTGACGATGAAACACAGAGTTTGCATCCGAATTTAATACAAAAGGCACAATGCCGACTTAAGTACAATAGGACTGACACTCTAATTTTCTATGATTTGAACCTCTCCTGTGAGTCCAGTTTTAGACTCCGATGCATTACTTCAGGTATACTGTATCCCTTGGACCTTCTTGTTGACGATGACACACAGAAATTGCATCCGAATGGAATACAAAAGGCACAATGGCGACTTAAGTACAAGGGGACTGACACTCTCATTTTCTATGATTTGAACCTCTCCTGTGAGTCCAGTTTTAGATTCCGATGCTGCATTCAGGTTTACTGTATCCGTTGGACCTTCTTATTGACGATGAAACACAGATATTGCATCGGAATTAAATTTAAAACGCACAATGCCGACTTAAGTAAAAGAGGACTGACACTCTCACTTTCTATGATTTGAACCTGTCCTGTGAGTCCAGTTTTAGAGTCCGATGCTTCACTTCATGTTTACTGTATCCCTTGGACCTTCTTATTGACAATGAAAAACAGAAATAGCATCGGAATTAAATTCAAAAGGCACAATGCCGACTTAAGTACAAGAGGACTGACACTCTAACTGTCTATGATTTGAACCTCTCCTGTGAGTCCAGTTTTACATTCCGACGCTTCACTTCAGGTTTACTGTATCCCTTGGACCTTCTTATTGACGATGAAACACAGAGTTTGCATCCGAATTTAATACAAAAGGCACAATGCCGACTTAAGTACAAGAGGTCTGACACTCTCACTTTCTATGATTTGTACCTCTCCTGTGAGTCCAGTTTTACATTCCGCTGCTTCACTTCAGGTTTACTGTATCCCTTGGACCTTCTAATTGACGATGAAACACAGTTTGCATCCGAATTTAATACAAAAGGCACAATGCCGACTTAAGTACAAGAGGACTGACACTCTCACTTTCTATGATTTGAACATCTCCTGTGAGTCCAGTTTTAGATTCCGATGCTTCACTTCAGGTTTACTGTATCCGTTGGACCTTCTTATTAACGATGAAACACAGAAATTGCATCCGAATTTAATACAAAAGGCACAATGGCGACTTAAGTACAAGAGGACTGACACTCTCACTTTCTATGATTTGAACCTCTCCTGTGAGTCCAGTTTTAGAGTCCGATGCTTCACTTCAGGTATACTGTATCCCTTGGACCTTCTTATTGACGATGAAACACAGAAATTGCATCCGAATTTAATACACAATTCACAATGCCGAATTATGTACCAGAGGACTGATATTCTATTTTTCTATGATTTGAACCTGTCCTGTGAGTCCAGTTTTAGATTCCGATGCTTCACTTAAGGTTTACTGTATCCCTTGGACCTTCTTATTGACGATGAAACACAGATATTCCATCGGAATTAAATTTAAAACGCACAATGCCGACTTAAGTAAAAGAGGACTGACGCTCTCACTTTCTATGATTTGAACCTCTCCTGTGAGTCCAGTTTTAGAGTCCGATGCTTCACTTCAGGTTTACTGTATCCCTTGGACCTTCTTATTGACAATGAAAAACAGAAATAGCATCGGAATTAAATTCAAAAGGCACAATGCCGACTAAAGTACAAGAGGACTGACACTCTAACATTCTATAATTTGAACCTCTCCTGTGAGTCCAGTTTTAGATTCCGATGCTTCACTTCAGGTTTACTGTATACCTTGCACCTTCGTATTGACGATGAAACACAGAAATTGCATCGGAATTAAATTCAAAAGGCACAATGCCGACTTAAGTACAAGAGGACTGACACTCTAACTTTCTATGAGTTGCACCTCTCTTGTGAGTCCAGTTTTAGATTCCGATGCTTCACTTCAGGTTTACTGTATCCATTGGACCTTCTTATTGACGATGAAACACAGAAGTTGCATCCGAATTTAATACAAAAATCACAATGGCGACTGTTGTACATAAGGACCGACTTCCTCACTTTCTATGATATGAACATCTCCTGTGAGTCCAGTTTTAGATTCCGATGCTTTACTTCAGGTTCACTGTATCCCTTGGACCTTCTTATTGACGATGAAACACAGATATTGCATCGGAATTAAATTTAAAACGCACAATGCCGACTTAAGTAAAAGAGGACTGACACTCTCACTTTCTATGATTTGAACCTCTCCTGTGGGGTCAGATTTAGATTCCGATGCTTCACTTCAGGTTTACTGTATCCCTTGGACTTTCTTATTGACGATGAAACACAGAGTTTGCATCCGAATTTAATACAAAAGGCACAATGCCGACTTAAGTACAAGAGGACTGACACTATAACTTTCTATGATTTGAACCCCTCCTGTGAGTCCAGTTTTAGATTCCGATGCTTCACTTCAGGTTTACTGTATCCCTTGGACTTTCTTATTGACGATGAAACACAGAGTTTGCATCCGAATTTAATACAAAAGGCACAATGCCGACTTAAGTACAATAGGACTGACACTCTAATTTTCTATGATTTGAACCTCTCCTGTGAGTCCAGTTTTAGACTCCGATGCTTTACTTCAGGTATACTGTATCCCTTGGACCTTCTTGTTGACGATGACACACAGAAATTGCATCCGAATGGAATACAAAAGGCACAATGGCGACTTAAGTACAAGGGGACTGACACTCTCACTTTCTATGATTTGAACCTCTCCTGTGAGTCCAGTTTTAGATTCCGATGCTGCATTCAGGTTTACTGTATCCGTTGGACCTTCTTATTGACGATGAAACACAGATATTGCATCGGAATTAAATTTAAAACGCACAATGCCGACTTAAGTAAAAGAGGACTGACACTCTCACTTTCTATGATTTGAACCTGTCCTGTGAGTCCAGTTTTAGAGTCCGATGCTTCACTTCATGTTTACTGTATCCCTTGGACCTTCTTATTGACAATGAAAAACAGAAATAGCATCGGAATTAAATTCAAAAGGCACAATGCCGACTTAAGTACAAGAGGACTGACACTCTAACTGTCTATGATTTGAACCTCTCCTGTGAGTCCAGTTTTACATTCCGATGCTTCACTTCAGGTTTACTGTATCCCTTGGACCTTCTTATTGACGATGAAACACAGAGTTTGCATCCGAATTTAATACAAAAGGCACAATGCCGACTTAAGTACAAGAGGACTGACACTCTCACTTTCTATGATTTGAACCTCTCCTGTGAGTCCAGTTTTAGATTCCGATGCTTCACTTTAGGTTTACTGTATCCCTTGGACCTTCTTATTGACGATCAAACACAGAAATTGCATCCGAAATTAATACAAAAGTCACAATGGTGACTTAAGTACAAGAGGAGTGACACTCTCACTTTCTATGATTTGAGCCTCTCCTGTGAGTCCAGTTTTTGATTCCGATGCTTCACCTCAGATTTACTGTATCCCTTGGACCTTCTTATTGACGATGAAACACAGAATTTGCATCCGAATTTAATACAAATGGCACAATGCCGACTTAAGTACAAGAGGACTGACACTCTCACTTTCTATGATTCGAACCTCTCCTGTGAGTCCGGTTTTAGATTCCGATGCTTCACTTCAGGTTTACTGTATCCCTTGGACCTTCTTATTGACGTTGAAACACAGAAATTGCATCCCAATTTAATACAAAAATCACAATGGCGGCTTAAGTACAAGAGGACTGACACTCTCACTTTCTATGATTTGAACATCTCCTGTGAGTCCAGTTCTAGATTCCGTTGCTTCACTTCAGGTTTACAGTATCCCTTGGACATTCTTATTGACGATGAAACACAGAAATTGCATCGGAACTAAATTCAAAAGGCACAGTGCCGACCTAAGTAGAAGAGGACTAACACTCTCACTTTCTATGATTTGAACCTCTCCTGTGAGTCTAGTTTTAGATTCCGATGCTTCACTTCAGGTTTACTGTATACCTTGCAGCTTCTTATTGACGATGAAACACAGAAATTGCATCGGAATTAAATTCAAAAGGCACTATGCCGACTTAAGTACAAGAGGACTGACACTCTCACTTTCTATGATTTGAACCTCTCCTGTGAGTCCAGTTTTACATTCCGATGCTTCACTTCAGGTTTTATGTATCCCTTGGACCTTCTCATTGACGATGAAACACAGAGTTTGCATCCGAATTTAAAACAAAAGGTACAATGCCGACTTAAGTACAAGAGGGCTGACACTCTCTCTTTCAATGATTTGAACCTCTCCTGTGAGGTCAGATTTAGATTCCGATGCTTCACTTCAGGTTTACTGTATCCCTTGGACCTTCTTATTGACAATGAAACAAAGAAATAGCATCGGAATTAAATTCAAAAGGCACAATGCCGTCTTAAGTACAAGAGGACTGACACTCTAACTTTCTATGATTTGAACCTCTCCTGTGAGTCCAGTTTTAGATTCCGATGCTTCACTTCAGGTTTACTGTATCCCTTGGACCTTCTTATTGACGATGAAACACAGAGTTTGCATCCGAATTTAATACAAAAGGCACAATGCGACTTAAGTACAAGAGGACTCACACTCTAACTTTCTGTGATTTGAACCTCTCCTGTGAGTCCAGTTTTAGATTCCGATGATTTACTTCAGGTTTACTGTATCCCTTGGACCTCCTTATTGACGATGACACACAGAAATTGCATCCGAATGTAATACGAAAGGCACAATGGCGACTTAAGTACAAGAGGAGTGACACTTTCACTTTCTATGATTTGAACCTCTCCTGTGAGTCTAGTTTTAGATTCCGATGCTTCACTTCAGGTTTACTGTATCCCTTGGACCTTCTTATTGACGATGAAACACAGAAATTGCATCCGAATTTAATACAAATTTCGCAATGCAGACTTAAGTACAAGAGGTCTGACACTCTCACTTTCTATGATTCGAACCTCTCCTGTGAGTCCAGTTTTAGATTCCGATGCTTCACTTCAGGTTTACTGTATTCCTTGGACCTTCTAATTGACGATGAAACACAGAGTTTGCATCCGAATTTAATACTAAAGGTACAATGCCGACTTAAGTACAAGCGGACTGACACCCTAACTTTCTATGATTTGCACCTCACCTGTGAGTCCAGTTTTAGATTCCGATGCTTCATTTCAGGTTTACTGTATCCCTTTGACCTTCTTATTGACGATGAAACACAGAAATTGCATCCGAATTTAATACAAAAATCACAATGGCGGCTTAAGTACAAGAGGACTGACACTCTCACTTTCTATGATTTGAACATCTCCTGTGAGTCCAGTTCTAGATTACGATGCTTCACTTCAGGTTTACTGGATCCCTTGGACCTTCTTATTGATGATGATACACAGATAATGCATCGGAATTAAATTTAAAACGCACAATGCCGACTCAAGTAAAAGAGTACTGACACTCTCACTATCTATGATTTGAATCTCTCGTGTGAGTCCAGTTTTAGATTCCGATGCTTCACTTTAGGTTTACTGTATCCCTTGGACCTTCTTATTGACAATGAAACACAAAAATAGCATCGGAATGAAATTCAAAAGGCACAATGCCGACTTAAGTACAAGAGGACTGACACTGTAACTTTTTATGATTTGAACCTTTCCTGTGAGTCCAGTTTTAGATTCCGATGCTTCACTTCAGGTTTACTGTATCCCTTGGACCTTCTTATTGACGATGAAACACAGATATAGCGTCGGACTTAAATTTAAAACGCACAATGCCGACAAAAGTAAAAGAGGACTGACACTCTCACTTTCTATGATTTGAATCTCTCCTGTGAGTCCAGTTTTAGATTTCGATGCTTCACTTATGGTTTACTGTATCCCTTGGACCTTCTTATTGACAATGAAACACAGAAATCGCATCGGAATTAAATTCAAAAGGCACAATGCCGACTTAAGTACAAGAGGACTGACACTCTAACTTTTTATGATTTGAACCTCTCCTGTGAGTCCAGTTTTAGATTCCGATGCTTCACTTCAGGTTTACTGTATCCCTTGGACCTTCTAATTGACGATGAAACACAGAGCTTGCATCCGAATTTAATACAAAAGGTACAATGCCGACTTAAGTACAAGAGGACTGACACTCTAACTTTCTATGAGTTGAACCTCTCCTGTGAGTCCAGTTTTAGATTCCGATGCTTCACTTCAGGTTCACTGTATCCCTTGGACCTTCTTATTGACGATGAAACACAGAAATTGCATCGGAATTAAATTCGAAAGGCACAATGCCGACTTAAGTACAAGAGGACTGACACTCTAACTTTCTATGATTTGAACCTCTCCTGTGAGTCCAGTTTTAGATTCCGATGCTTCACTTCAGGTTTACTGTATCGCTTGGACCTTCTTATTGACGATGAAACACAGAAATTGCATCCGAATTTCATACAAATGGCACAATGTCGACTTAAGTAAAAGAGGACTGACACTCTAACATTCTATGATTTGAACCTCTGATGCGAATCCAGTTTTAGATTCCGATGCTTTACTTCAAGTTTACTGTATCCCTTGGTCCTTCTTATTGACGATGACACACAGAAATTGCATCAGAATTTAATACAAAAGGCACAATGGCGACTTAAGTACAAGAGGACTGACACTCTCACTTACTACGATTTGAACCTCTCCTGTGAGTCCAGTTTTAGATTCCGATGCTTCACTTTAGGTTCACTGTATCCCTTGGACGTTCTTATTGACGATGAAACACAGAAATTGCATCGGAATTAAATTCAAAAGGCACAGTGCCGACTTAAGTAGAAGATGATTAACACTCTCACTTTCTTTGATTTAAACCTCTCCAGTGAGTCCAGTTTTACATTCCGATGCATCACTTCAGGTTTACTGTATCCCTTGGACCTTCTAATTGACGATGAAACACAGAGTTTGCATCCGAATTTAATACAAAAGGTACAATGCCGACTTAACTACAAAAGGACTGACACTCTCACATTCTTTGATTTGAACCTCTCCTGTGAGTTCAGTTTTAGATTCCGATGCTTCACTTCGGGTTTACTGTATCCCTTGGACCTTCTTATTGACGATGAAACACAGATATAGCGTCGGACTTAAATTTTAAACGCACAATGCCGACATAAGTAAAAGAGGACTGACACTCTCACTTTCTATGATTTGAATCTCTCCTGTGAATCCAGTTTTAGATTCCGATGCTTCACTTCAGGTTTACTGTATCCCTTGGACCTTCTTATTGACAATGAAACACAGAAATAGCATCGGAATGAAATTCAAAAGGCACAATGCCGACTTAAGTACAAGAGGACTGACACTCTAACTTTCTATGATTTGAACCTCTCCTGTGAGTCCAGTTTTAGATTCCGATGCTTCACTTCAGGTTTACTGTATCGCTTGGACCTTCTTATTGACGATGAAACACAGAAATTGCATCCGAATTTCATACAAATGGCACAATGTCGACTTAAGTACAAGAGGACTGACACTCTCACTTTCTATGATTTGAACCTCTCCTCTGAGTCCAGTTTTAGATTCCGATGCTTCACTTCAGGTTTGCTGTATCCCTTGGACCTTCTTATTGACGATGAAAAACAGAAATTGCATCCGAATTTCGTGCAAAAGGCACAAGGCCGACTTACGTACAAGAGGACTGACATTCTAACATTCTATGATTTGAACCTCTCCTAAGACTCCAGTTTTAAATTCTGATGCTTCACTTAAGGTTTACTGTATCCCTTGGACCTTCTTATTCACGATGAAACACAGAGTTTGCATTCGAATTTAATACAAAGGGCACAATGCCGACTTAAGTACAAGAGGACTGAGACTCTAACTTTCTATGATTTGAACCTCTCCTGTGAGTCCAGTTTTAGATTCCGATGCTTTACTTCAGGTTTACTGTATCCCTTGGACCTTCTTATTGACGATGAAACACAGAAATTGCATCCGAATTTAATACAAAAGGCACAATGGCGGCTTAAGTACAAGAGAACCTGGACACTTTCACTTTCTATGATTTGAACCTCTCCTGTGAGTCCAGTTTTAGATTCCGATGCTTCACTTCAGGTTTACTGTATCCCTTGGACCTTCTTATTGACGATGAAACACAGAAATTGCATCCGAATTTAAAACAAATGGCACAATGCCGACTTAAGTACAAGAGGACTGACACTCTCACTCTCTATGATTCGAACCTCTTTTGTGAGGTCAGATTTAGATTCCGATGCTTGACTTCAGGATTACTGTATACCTTGCACCTTCTTATTGACGATGAAACACAGAAATTGCATCGGAATTAAATTCGAAAGGCACAATGCCGTCTTAAGTACAAGAGGACTGACACTCTCACTTTCTATGATTTGAACCCCTCCTGTGAGTCCAGTTTTAGATTCCGATGCTTCACCTCAGGTTTACTGTATCCCTTGGACCTTCTTATTGACAATGAAACACAGAAACAGCATCGGAATTAAATTCAAAAGGCACAATGCCGACTTAAGTACAAGAGGACTGACACTCTAACTTTTTATGATTTGAACCTCTCCTGTGAGTCCAGTTTTAGATTCCGATGCTTCACTTCAGGTTTACTGTATCCCTTGGACCTTCTAATTGACGATGAAACACAGAGCTTGCATCCGAATTTAATACAAAAGGTACAATGCCGACTTAAATACAAGAGGACTGACACTCTAACTTTCTATGATTCGAACCTCTTTTGTGAGGTCAGATTTAGATTCCGATGCTTGACTTCAGGATTACTGTATACCTTGCACCTTCTTATTGACGATGAAACACAGAAATTGCATCGGAATTAAATTCGAAAGGCACAATGCCGTCTTAAGTACAAGAGGACTGACACTCTCACTTTCTATGATTTGAACCCCTCCTGTGAGTCCAGTTTTAGATTCCGATGCTTCACTTCAGGTTGACTGTATCCCTTGGACCTTCCTATTGACGATGAAACACAGAAATTGCATCGGAATTAAATTCAAAAGGCACAATGCCGACTTAAGTACAAGAGGACTGACACTCTAACTTTCTATGATTTGAACCCCTCTTGTGAGTCCAGTTTTAGATTCCGATGCTTCACTTCAGGTTTACTGTATCGCTTGGACCTTCTTATTGACGATGAAACACAGAAATTGCATCCGAATTTCATACAAATGGCACAATGTCGACTTAAGTACAAGAGGACTGACACTCTCACTTTCTATGATTTGAACCTCTCCTCTGAGTCCAGTTTTAGATTCCAATGCTTCACTTCAGGTTTGCTGTATCCCTTGGACCTTCTTATTGTCGATGAAAAACAGAAATTGCATCCGAATTTAGTGCAAAAGGCACAATGCCGACTTACGTACAAGAGGACTGACATTCTAACATTCTATGATTTGAACCTCTCCTAAGACTCCAGTTTTAAATTCTGATGCTTCACTTAAGGTTTACTGTATCCCTTGGACCTTCTTATTCACGATGAAACACAGAGTTTGCATTCGAATTTAATACAAAGGGCACAATGCCGACTTAAGTACAAGAGGACTGACACTCTAACTTTCTATGATTTGAACCTCTCCTGTGAGTCCAGTTTTAGATTCCGATGCTTGACTTCAGGTTTACTGTATACCTTGCACCTTCTTATTGACGATGAAACACAGAAATTGCATCGGAATTAAATTCGAAAATCACAATGCCGTCTTAAGTACAAGAGGACTGACACTCTCACTTTCTATGATTTGAACCTCTCCTGTGAGTCCAGTTTTAGATTCCGATGCTTCACCTCAGGTTTACTGTATCCCTGGGACCTTCTTATTGACGATGAAACACAGAAATTGCATCGGAATTAAATTCAAAAGGCACAATGCCGACTTAAGTACAAGAGGACTGACACTCTAACTTTCTATGATTTGAACCTGTCCTGTGAGTCCAGTTTTAGATTCCGATGCTTCACTTCAGGTTTACTGTATCCCTTGGACCTTCCTATTGACGATGAAACACAGAGTTTCCATCCGAATTTAATACAAAAGGCACAATGCCGACTTAAGTCCAAGAGGACCGACACTCTAAATTTCTATGATTTGAATCTCTCCTGTGAGTCCAGTTTTAGATTCCGATGCTTCACTTCAGGTTTGCTGTATCCCTTGGACCTTCTTATTGACGATGAAAAACAGAAATTGCATCCGAATTTCGTGCAAAAGGCACAATGCCGACTTACGTACAAGAGGACTGACATTCTAACATTCTATGATTTGAACCTCTCCTAAGACTCCAGTTTTAAATTCTGATGCTTCACTTAAGGTTTACTGTATCCCTTGGACCTTCTTATTCACGATGAAACACAGAGTTTGCATTCGAATTTAATACAAAGGGCACAATGCCGACTTAAGTACAAGAGGACTGAGACTCTAACTTTCTATGATTTGAACCTCTCCTGTGAGTCCAGTTTTAGATTCCGATGCTTTACTTCAGGTTTACTGTATCCCTTGGACCTTCTTATTGACGATGAAACACAGAAATTGCATCCGAATTTAATACAAAAGGCACAATGGCGGCTTAAGTACAAGAGAACTGACACTTTCACTTTCTATGATTTGAACCTCTCCTGTGAGTCCAGTTTTAGATTCCGATGCTTCACTTCAGGTTTACTGTATCCCTTGGACCTTCTTATTGACGATGAAACACAGAAATTGCATCCGAATTTAAAACAAATGGCACAATGCCGACTTAAGTACAAGAGGACTGACACTCTCACTCTCTATGATTCGAACCTCTTTTGTGAGGTCAGATTTAGATTCCGATGCTTGACTTCAGGATTACTGTATACCTTGCACCTTCTTATTGACGATGAAACACAGAAATTGCATCGGAATTAAATTCGAAAGGCACAATGCCGTCTTAAGTACAAGAGGACTGACACTCTCACTATCTATGATTTGAACCTCTCCTGTGAGTCCAGTTTTAGATTCCGATGCTTCACCTCAGGTTTACTGTATCCCTTGGACCTTCTTATTGACAATGAAACACAGAAACAGCATCGGAATTAAATTCAAAAGGCACAATGCCGACTTAAGTACAAGAGGACTGACACTCTAACTTTTTATGATTTGAACCTCTCCTGTGAGTCCAGTTTTAGATTCCGATGCTTCACTTCAGGTTTACTGTATCTCTTGGACCTTCTAATTGACGATGAAACACAGAGCTTGCATCCGAATTTAATATAAAAGGTACAATGCCGACTTAAATACAAGAGGACTGACACTCTAACTTTCTATGAGTTGAACCTCTCCTGTGAGTCCAGTTTTAGATTCCGATGCTTCACTTCAGGTTCACTGTATCCCTTGGACCTTCTTATTGACGATGAAACACAGAAATTGCATCGGAATTAAATTCAAAAGGCACAATGCCGACTTAAGTACAAGAGGACTGACACTCTAACTTTCTATGATTCGAACCTCTCTTGTGAGTCCAGTTTTAGATTCCGATGCTTCACTTCAGGTTTACTGTATCGCTTGGACCTTCTTATTGACGATGAAACACAGAAATTGCATCCGAATTTCATACAAATGGCACAATGTCGACTTAAGTACAAGAGGACTGACACTCTCACTTTCTATGATTTGAACCTCTCCTCTGAGACCAGTTTTAGATTCCGATGCTTCACTTCAGAATTGCTGTATCCCTTGGACCTTCTTATTGTCGATGAAAAACAGAAATTGCATCCGAATTTAGTGCAAAAGGCACAATGCCGACTTACGTACAAGAGGACTGACATTCTAACATTCTATGATTTGAACCTCTCCTAAGACTCCAGTTTTAAATTCTGATGCTTCACTTAAGGTTTACTGTATCCCTTGGACCTTCTTATTCACGATGAAACACAGAGTTTGCATTCGAATTTAATACAAAGGGCACAATGCCGACTTAAGTACAAGAGGACTGACACTCTAACTTTCTATGATTTGAACCTCTCCTGTGAGTCCAGTTTTAGATTCCGATGCTTGACTTCAGGTTTACTGTATACCTTGCACCTTCTTATTGACGATGAAACACAGAAATTGCATCGGAATTAAATTCGAAAATCACAATGCCGTCTTAAGTACAAGAGGACTGACACTCTCACTTTCTATGATTTGAACCTCTCCTGTGAGTCCAGTTTTAGATTCCGATGCTTCACCTCAGGTTTACTGTATCCCTGGGACCTTCTTATTGACGATGAAACACAGAAATTGCATCGGAATTAAATTCAAAAGGCACAATGCCGACTTAAGTACAAGAGGACTGACACTCTAACTTTCTATGATTTGAACCTGTCCTGTGAGTCCAGTTTTAGATTCCGATGCTTCACTTCAGGTTTACTGTATCCCTTGGACCTTCCTATTGACGATGAAACACAGAGTTTCCATCCGAATTTAATACAAAAGGCACAATGCCGACTTAAGTACAAGAGGACCGACACTCTAAATTTCTATGATTTGAATCTCTCCAGTGAGTCCAGTTTTTGATTCCGATGCTTCACTTCAGGTTTACTGTATCCCTTGGACCTTCTTATTGACGATGAAACACAGAAATTGGATCCGAATTTAATACAAAAATCACAATGGCGACATAAGTACAAGAGGACTGACGCTCTCACTATCTATGATTTGAACCTCTCCTGTGAGTCCAGTTTTTGATTCCGATGCTTCACTTCAGGTTTACTGTATCCCTTGGACCTTCTTATTGACGATGAAACACAGAAATTGCATCCGAAATTAATACAAATGCCATAATGCCGACTTAAGTACAAGAGGACTGACACTCTCACTTTCTATAATTTGAACCTCTCCAGTGAGTCCAGTTTTAGATTACGATGCTTCTCTTCAGGTTTACTGTATACCTTGCACTTTCTTAGTGACGATGAAACACAGAAATTGCATCCGAATTCAATACAAAAGGCACAATGCCGGCTTAAGTACAAGAGGACTGACATTCTAACTTTCTATGATTTGAACCTCTCCTGTGAGTCCAGTTTTAGAGTCCGATGCTTCACTTCAGGGTTACTGTATCCCATGGACCGTCTTATTGACGATGACACACAGAAATTGCACCCGAATTTAATACAAAAGGCACAATACCGACGCAAGTACAAGAGGTGTGACATTCTAACTTTCTGTGATTTGAACCTCTCCTGTGAGTCTAGTTTTAGATTCCGATGCTTCACTTCAGGTTTATTGTCTCCCTTGGACCTTCTTATTGACGATGAAACACAGAAATTGCATCCAAATTTAATACTAATGCCACAATGCCGACTTAAGTACAAGAGGACTGACACTCTCACTTTCTATGATTTGAACCTTTCCTGTGAGTCAAGTTATTGATTCCGATGCTTCACTTCAGGTTTACTGTACCCCTTGGACCTTCTTCTTGACGATGAAACCCAGAAATTGCACCCGAATTTAATACAAATGGCACAATGCCGACTTAAGTACAAGAGGACTGACACTCTCACTTTCCATGATTTGAACCTCTCCTGTGAGTCCAGTTTTAGATTCTGATGCTTCACTTCAGGTTCACTGTATCTCTTGGACCTTCTTATTGACGATGAAACACAGAAATTGCATCCGAATTTCATACAAATGGCACAATGTCGACTTAAGTACAAGAGGACTGACACTCTCACTTTCTATGATTTGAACCTCTCCTGTGAGTCCAGTTTTAGATTCCGATGCTTGACTTCAGGTTTACTGTATACCTTGCACCTTCTTATTGACGATGAAACACAGAAATTGCATCGGAATTAAATTCGAAAATCACAATGCCGTCTTAAGTACAAGAGGACTGACACTCTCACTTTCTATGATTTGAACCTCTCCTGTGAGTCCAGTTTTAGATTCCGATGCTTCACCTCAGGTTTACTGTATCCCTGGGACCTTCTTATTGACGATGAAACACAGAAATTGCATCGGAATTAAATTCAAAAGGCACAATGCCGACTTAAGTACAAGAGGACTGACACTCTAACTTTCTATGATTTGAACCTGTCCTGTGAGTCCAGTTTTAGATTCCGATGCTTCACTTCAGGTTTACTGTATCCCTTGGACCTTCCTATTGACGATGAAACACAGAGTTTCCATCCGAATTTAATACAAAAGGCACAATGCCGACTTAAGTACAAGAGGACCGACACTCTAAATTTCTATGATTTGAATCTCTCCAGTGAGTCCAGTTTTTGATTCCGATGCTTCACTTCAGGTTTACTGTATCCCTTGGACCTTCTTATTGACGATGAAACACAGAAATTGGATCCGAATTTAATACAAAAATCACAATGGCGACATAAGTACAAGAGGACTGACGCTCACACTATCTATGATTTGAACCTCTCCTGTGAGTCCAGTTTTTGATTCCGATGCTTCACTTCAGGTTTACTGTATCCCTTGGACCTTCTTATTGACGATGAAACACAGAAATTGCATCCGAAATTAATACAAATGCCATAATGCCGACTTAAGTACAAGAGGACTGACACTCTCACTTTCTATAATTTGAACCTCTCCAGTGAGTCCAGTTTTAGATTACGATGCTTCTCTTCAGGTTTACTGTATACCTTGCACTTTCTTAGTGACGATGAAACACAGAAATTGCATCCGAATTCAATACAAAAGGCACAATGCCGGCTTAAGTACAAGAGGACTGACATTCTAACTTTCTATGATTTGAACCTCTCCTGTGAGTCCAGTTTTAGAGTCCGATGCTTCACTTCAGGGTTACTGTATCCCATGGACCGTCTTATTGACGATGACACACAGAAATTGCACCCGAATTTAATACAAAAGGCACAATACCGACGCAAGTACAAGAGGTGTGACATTCTAACTTTCTATGATTTGAACCTCTCCTCTGAGACCAGTTTTAGATTCCGATGCTTCACTTCAGAATTGCTGTATCCCTTGGACCTTCTTATTGTCGATGAAAAACAGAAATTGCATCCGAATTTAGTGCAAAAGGCACAATGCCGACTTACGTACAAGAGGACTGACATTCTAACATTCTATGATTTGAACCTCTCCTAAGACTCCAGTTTTAAATTCTGATGCTTCACTTAAGGTTTACTGTATCCCTTGGACCTTCTTATTCACGATGAAACACAGAGTTTGCATTCGAATTTAATACAAAGGGCACAATGCCGACTTAAGTACAAGAGGACTGACACTCTAACTTTCTATGATTTGAACCTCTCCTGTGAGTCCAGTTTTAGATTCCGATGCTTGACTTCAGGTTTACTGTATACCTTGCACCTTCTTATTGACGATGAAACACAGAAATTGCATCGGAATTAAATTCGAAAATCACAATGCCGTCTTAAGTACAAGAGGACTGACACTCTCACTTTCTATGATTTGAACCTCTCCTGTGAGTCCAGTTTTAGATTCCGATGCTTCACCTCAGGTTTACTGTATCCCTGGGACCTTCTTATTGACGATGAAACACAGAAATTGCATCGGAATTAAATTCAAAAGGCACAATGCCGACTTAAGTACAAGAGGACTGACACTCTAACTTTCTATGATTTGAACCTGTCCTGTGAGTCCAGTTTTAGATTCCGATGCTTCACTTCAGGTTTACTGTATCCCTTGGACCTTCCTATTGACGATGAAACACAGAGTTTCCATCCGAATTTAATACAAAAGGCACAATGCCGACTTAAGTACAAGAGGACCGACACTCTAAATTTCTATGATTTGAATCTCTCCAGTGAGTCCAGTTTTTGATTCCGATGCTTCACTTCAGGTTTACTGTATCCCTTGGACCTTCTTATTGACGATGAAACACAGAAATTGGATCCGAATTTAATACAAAAATCACAATGGCGACATAAGTACAAGAGGACTGACGCTCTCACTATCTATGATTTGAACCTCTCCTGTGAGTCCAGTTTTTGATTCCGATGCTTCACTTCAGGTTTACTGTATCCCTTGGACCTTCTTATTGACGATGAAACACAGAAATTGCATCCGAAATTAATACAAATGCCATAATGCCGACTTAAGTACAAGAGGACTGACACTCTCACTTTCTATAATTTGAACCTCTCCAGTGAGTCCAGTTTTAGATTACGATGCTTCTCTTCAGGTTTACTGTATACCTTGCACTTTCTTAGTGACGATGAAACACAGAAATTGCATCCGAATTCAATACAAAAGGCACAATGCCGGCTTAAGTACAAGAGGACTGACATTCTAACTTTCTATGATTTGAACCTCTCCTGTGAGTCCAGTTTTAGAGTCCGATGCTTCACTTCAGGGTTACTGTATCCCATGGACCGTCTTATTGACGATGACACACAGAAATTGCACCCGAATTTAATACAAAAGGCACAATACCGACGCAAGTACAAGAGGTGTGACATTCTAACTTTCTGTGATTTGAACCTCTCCTGTGAGTCTAGTTTTAGATTCCGATGCTTCACTTCAGGTTTATTGTCTCCCTTGGACCTTCTTATTGACGATGAAACACAGAAATTGCATCCAAATTTAATACTAATGCCACAATGCCGACTTAAGTACAAGAGGACTGACACTCTCACTTTCTATGATTTGAACCTTTCCTGTGAGTCAAGTTATTGATTCCGATGCTTCACTTCAGGTTTACTGTACCCCTTGGACCTTCTTCTTGACGATGAAACCCAGAAATTGCACCCGAATTTAATACAAATGGCACAATGCCGACTTAAGTACAAGAGGACTGACACTCTCACTTTCCATGATTTGAACCTCTCCTGTGAGTCCAGTTTTAGATTCTGATGCTTCACTTCAGGTTCACTGTATCTCTTGGACCTTCTTATTGACGATGAAACACAGAAATTGCATCCGAATTTCATATAAATGGCACAATGTCGACTTAAGTACAAGAGGACTGACACTCTCACTTTCTATGATTTGAACCTCTCCTCTGAGTCCAGTTTTAGATTCCGATGCTTCACTTCAGGTTTGCTGTATCCCTTGGACCTTCTTATTGACGATGAAAAACAGAAATTGCATCCGAATTTAGTGCAAAAGGCACAATGCCGACTTACGTACAAGAGGACTGACATTCTAACATTCTATGATTTGAACCTCTCCTAAGACTCCAGTTTTAAATTCTGATGCTTCACTTAAGGTTTACTGTATCCCTTGGACCTTCTTATTCTCGATGAAACACAGAGTTTGCATTCGAATTTAATACAAAGGGCACAATGCCGACTTAAGTACAAGAGGACTGACACTCTAACTTTCTATGATTTGAACCTCTCCTGTGAGTCCAGTTTTAGATTCCGATGCTTTACTTCAGGTTTACTGTATCCCTTGGACCTTCTTATTGACGATGAAACACAGAAATTGCATCCGAATTTAATACAAAAGGCACAATGGCGGCTTAAGTACAAGAGAACTGACACTTTCACTTTCTATGATTTGAACCTCACCTGTGAGTCCAGTTTTAGATTCCGATGCTTCACTTCAGGTTTACTGTGTCCCTTGGACCTTCTTATTGACGATGAAACACAGAAATTGCATCCGAATTTAAAACAAAAGGCACAATGCCGACTTAAGTACAAGAGGACTGACACTCTCACTCTCTATGATTCGAACCTCTTTTGTGAGGTCAGATTTAGATTCCGATGCTTGACTTCAGGTTTACTATATACCTTGCACCTTCTTATTGACGATGAAACACAGAAATTGCATCGGAATTAAATTCGAAAGGCACAATGCCGTCTTAAGTACAAGAGGACTGACACTCTCACTTTCTATGATTTGAACCTCTCCTGTGAGTCCAGTTTTAGATTCCGATGCTTCACCTCAGGTTTATTGTATCCCTTGGACCTTCTTATTGACGATGAAACACAGAAATTGCATCGGAATTAAATTCAAAAGGAACAATGCCGACTTAAGTACAAGAGGACTGACACTCTAACTTTCTATGATTTGAACCTTTCCTGTGAGTCCAGTTTTAGATTCCGATGCTTCACTTCAGGTTTACTGTATCCCTTGGACCTTCCTATTGACGATGAAACACAGAGTTTCCATCCGAATTTAACACAAAAGGCACAATGCCGACTTAAGTACAAGAGGACCGACACTCTAACTTTCTATGATTTGAACCACTCCTGTGAGTCCAGTTTTGAATTCCGATGCTTCACTTCAGATTTACTGTATCCCTTGGACCTTCTTATTGACGATGAAACACAGAAATTGCATCCGAATTTAATACAAAAGGCACAATGGCGACTTAGTACAAGAGGACTGACACTTTCACTTTCTATGATTTGAATCTCTCCTGTGAGTCCAGATTTAGATTCCGATGCTTCACCCCAGGTTTACTGTATCCCTTGGACATTCTTATTGACGATGAAACACAGAAATTGCATCCGAATTTAATACAAATGGCACAATGCCGACTTAAGTACAAGATGGCTGACACTCTCACTTTCTATGATTCGAACCTCTCCTGTAAGGTCAGATTTAGACTCCGATGCTTCACTTCAGGTTTACTGTATCCCTTGGACTTTCTTATTGACGATAAAGCACGGAAATCGCATCCGAATTTAATACAAATGGCACAATGCCGACTTAAGTACAAGAGGACTGACACTCTCACTTTCTATGAATTGAACCTCTCCTGTGAGTCCAGTTTTAGATTCCGATGCTTCACTTCAGGTTTACTGTATACCTTGCACCTTCTGATTGTCGATGAAACACAGAAACAGCAACGGAATTTAATACAAAAGGCACAATGCCGACTTAAGTAAAAGAGGACTGACACTCTAACTTTCTATGATTTGAACCTCTCCTGTGAGTCCAGTTTTAGATTCTGATGCTTCACTTGAGGTTTACTGTATCCCTTGGACCTTCTTATTGACGATGAAGCACAGAAATTGCATCGGAACTTAATACAAAAGGCACAATGCCGACTTAAGTAAAAGAGGACTGACACTCTGACATTCTATGATTTGAACCTCTCCTTCGAGTCCAGTTTTAATTCCGATGCTTCACTTAATGATTACTGTATCCCTTGGACCTTCTTATTGATGATGAAACACAGAAATTGCATCCGAATTTAATACAAAAGGCACAATATCGACGTAAGTACAAGAAGAGTGACACTCTAACTTTCTATGATTTGAATCTCTCCTGTGAGTCCAGTTTTTGATTCCGATGCTTCACTTCAGGTTTACTGTATCCCTTGGACCTTCTTATTGACGATGAAACACAGAAATTGCATCCGAAATTAATACAAATGCCACAATGCCGACTTAAGTACAAGAGGACTGACACTCTCACTTTCTATAATGTGAACCTCTCCAGTGAGTCCAGTTTTAGATTCCGATGCTTCTCTTCAGGTTTACTGTATACCTTGCACTTTCTTAGTGACGATGAAACACAGAAATTGCATCCGAATTCAATACAAAAGGCACAATGCCGGCTTAAGTACAAGAGGACTGACATTGTAACTTTCTATGATTTGAACCTCTCCTGTGAGTCCAGTTTTTGATTCCGATGCTTCACTTCAGGGTTTCAGTATCCCTTGGACCTTCTTATTGATGATGACACACAGATATTGCACCCGAATTTAATACATAAGGCACAATACCGACGCAAGTACAAGAGGAGTGACATTCTAACTTTCTATGATTTGAACCTCTCCTGTGAGTCCAGTTTTAGATTCCGATGCTTCACTTCAGGTTTATTGTATCCCTTGGACCAACTTATTGACGATGAAACACAGAAATTGCATCCAAATTTAATACTAATGCCACAATGCCGACTTAAGTAGAAGAGGACTGACACCCTCACTTTCTATGATTTGAACCTTTCCTGTGAGTCAAGTTTTTGATTCCGATGCTTCACTTCAGGTTTACTGTACCCCTTGGACCTTCTTATTGACGATGAAACCCAGAAATTGCACCCGATTTTAATACAAATGGCACAATGCCGACTTAAGTACAAGAGGACTGACACTCTCACTTTCCATGATTTGAACCTCTCCTGTGAGTCCAGTTTTAGATTCCGATGCTTCACTTCAGGTTCACTGTATCCCTTGGACCTTCTTATTGACGATGAAACACAGAAATTGCATCGGAATTAAATTCAAAACGCACAATGCCGACTTAAGTAAAAGAGGACTGACACTCTCACTTTCTATGATATGAACCTCTCCTGTGAGTCCTGTCTTAGATTCCGATGCTTCACTCCAGGTTTACTGTATCCCTAGGACCTTCTCATTGACGATGAAACACAGAAATTGCATCGGAATTAAATTCAAAAATCACAATGCCGACTTAAGTACAAGAGGACTGACACTCTAACTTTCTATGATTTGAACTTCTTCTGTGAGTCCAGTTTTAGATTCCGATGCTTCACTTCAGGTTTACTGTATCCCTTGGACCTTCTTATTGACGATGAAACACAGAGTTTGCTTCCGAAATTAATACAAAATGCACAATGCCGACTTAAGTACAAGACGACTGACACTCTAACTTTCTATGATTTGAACCTCTGCTGTGAGTCCAGTTTTAGATTCCGATGATTTACTTAAGGTTTACTGTATCCCTTGGACCTTCTTATTGACGATGAAACACAGAAATTCCATCCGAATTTAATACAAAAGGCACAATACCGAATTAGGTACAAGAGGAGAGACACTCTAACTTTCTATGATTTGAATCTCTCCTGTGAGTCCAGTTTTAGATTCCGATGCTTCACTTCAGTTTTACTGTATCCTTTGGACCTTCTTATTGACGATGAAACACAGAAATTGCATCGGAATTAAATTCAGAAGGCACAATGCCGACCTAAGTAGAAGAGAACTGACACTCTCACTTTCTATGATTTGAACCTCTCCAGTCCAGTTTTAGATTCCGATGCTTCACTTCTGGTTTACTGTATCCCTTGGACCTTCTTATTGACGATGAAACACAGAAAATGCATCCGAATTTGATACAAATGCCACAATGCCGACATAAGTACAAGAGGACTGACGCTCTCACTATCTATGATTTGAACCTCTCCAGTGAGTCCAGTTTTAGATTCCTATGCTTCTCTTCAGGTTTACTGTATACCTTGCACCTTCTTACTGACGATGAAACACAGAAATTGCATCCGAATTTAATACAAAAGGCACAATGGCGACTTAGTACAAGAGGACTGACACTTTCACTTTCTATGATTTGAATCTCTCCTGTGAGACCAGATTTAGATTCCGATGCTTCACCCCAGGTTTACTGTATCCCTTGGACATTCTTATTGACGATGAAACACAGAAATTGCATCCGAATTTAATACAAATGGCACAATGCCGACTTAAGTACAAGATGGCTGACACTCTCACTTTCTATGATTCGAACCTCTCCTGTAAGGTCAGATTTAGACTCCGATGCTTCACTTCAGGTTTACTGTATCCCTTGGACTTTCTTATTGACGATAAAACACGGAAATCGCATCCGAATTTAATACAAATGGCACAATGCCGACTTAAGTACAAGAGGACTGACACTCGCACTTTCTATGAATTGAACCTCTCCTGTGAGTGCAGTTTTAGATTCCGATGCTTCACTTCAGGTTTACTGTATACCTTGCA
Organism: Schistocerca americana; assembly: GCF_021461395.2. NCBI lineage: Eukaryota > Metazoa > Arthropoda > Insecta > Orthoptera > Acrididae > Schistocerca > Schistocerca americana. Next base: position 225,988,503 of record NC_060127.1, on the reverse strand, counting down.
CCTTCTGATTGTCGATGAAATACAGAAACAGCAACGGAATTTAATACAAAAGGCACAATGCCGACTTAAGTAAAAGAGGACTGACACTCTAACTTTCTATGATTTGAACCTCTCCTGTGAGTCCAGTTTTAGATTCTGATGCTTCACTTGAGGTTTACTGTATCCCTTGGACCTTCTTATTGACGATGAAGCACAGAAATTGCATCGGAACTTAATACAAAAGGCACAATGCCGACTTAAGTAAAAGAGGACTGACACTCTGACATTCTATGATTTGAACCTCTCCTTCGAGACCAGTTTTAATTCCGATGCTTCACTTAATGATTACTGTATCCCTTGGACCTTCTTATTGATGATGAAACACAGAAATTGCATCCGAATTTAATACAAAAGGCACAATATCGACTTAAGTACAAGAAGAGTGACACTCTAACTTTCTATGATTTGAATCTCTCCTGTGAGTCCAGTTTTTGTTTCCGATGCTTCACTTCAGGTTTACTGTATCCCTTGGACCTTCTTATTGACGATGAAACACAGAAATTGGATCCGAATTTAATACAAAAATCACAATGGCGACTAAAGTACAAGAGGACTGACACTCTCACTCTCTATGATTTGAACCTCTCCTGTGAGTCCAGTTTTTGATTCCGATGCTTCACTTCAGGTTTATTGTATCCCTTGGACCTTCTTATTGACGATGAAACACAGGAATTGCATCCGAAATTAATACAAATTCCACAATGCCGACTTAAGTACAAGAGGACTGACACTCTCACTTTCTATGATTTGAACCTCTCCAGTGAGTCCAGTTTTAGATTCCGATGCTTCTCTTCAGGTTTACTGTATACCTTGCACTTTCTTAGTGACGATGAAACTCAGAAATTGCATCCGAATTCAATACAAGAGGCACAATGCCGGCTTAAGTACAAGAGGACTGACATTCTAACTTTCTATGATTTGAACCTCACCTGTGAGTCCAGTTTTAGAGTCCGATGCTTCACTTCAGGTTTACTGTATCCCTTCTACCTTCTTATTGACGATGAAACACAGAAATTGCATCGGAATTAAATTCAAAACGCACAATGCCGACTTAAGTACAAGAGGACTGACACTCTAACTTTCTATGATTTGAACCTCTCCTGTGAGTCCAGTTTTAGATTCCGATGCTTCACTTCATGTTTACTGTATCCCTTGGTCCTTCTTATTGACGATGAATCACAGAGTTTGCATCCGAAATTAATACAAAGGGCACAATGCCGACTTAAGTACAAGAAAACTGACACTCTAACTTTCTATGATTTGAACCTCTCCTGTGAGTCCAGTTTTAGATTCCGATGATTTACTTAAGGTTTACTGTATCCCTGGGACCTTCTTATTGACGATGAAGCACAGAAATTGCATCCGAAATTAATACAAAAGGGAATACCGAATTAGGTAGAAGAGGAGAGACACTCTAACTTTCTATGATTGGAATCTCTCCTGTGAGTCCAGTTTTAGATTCCGATGCTGCACTTCAGTTTTACTGTATCCTTTGGACCTTCTTATTGACGATGAAACACAGAAATTGCATCGGAATCAAATTCAAAAGGTACAATGCCGACCTAAGCAGAAGAGAACTGACACTTTCACTTTCTATGATTTGAACCTCTCCTGTGAGTCCAGTTATAGATTCCGATGCTTCACTTCAGGTTTACTGTATCCCTTGGACGTTCTTATTGACAATGAAACACAGAAATAGGATCGGAATTAAATTCAAAAGGCACAATGCCGACTTAGGTACAAGAGGACCGACACTCTAACTTTCTATGATTTGAACCTCTCCTGTGAGTCCAGTTTTAGATTCCGATGCTTCACTTCAGGTTTACTGTATCCCTTGGACCTTCTTATTGACGATGAAACACAGAAATTGCATCCGAATTTAATACAAAAGGCACAATGGCGACTTAAGTACATGAGGACTGACACTCTCACTTTCTATGATTTGAACATCTACTGTGAGTCCTGTTTTAGATTCCGACGCTTCACTTCTGATTTACTGTATCCCTTGGACCTTCTTATTGACAATGAAATACAGAAATTGCATCGGAATCAAATTCAAAACGCACAAAGCCGACTTAAGTAAAAAAGGTCTGACACTCTCAGTTTCTATATTTTGAACCTCTCCTGTGAGTCCAGTTTTAGATTCCATTGCTTCACTTTAGGTTTACTGTATCCCTTGGACCTTCTTATTGACGATGAAACACAGAAATTGCATCGGAATTAAATTCAAAAGGCACAATGCCGACTTAAGTACAAGAGGACTGACACTCTAACTTTCTATGATTTGAACCTCTCCTGTGAGTCCAGTTTTAGATTCCGATGCTTCACTTCATGTTTACTGTATCCCTTGGTCCTTCTTATTGACGATGAAACACAGAGTTTGCATCGGAATTTAATACAAAAGGCACAATGCCGACTTAAGTACAAGAGGACTGACACTCTAACTTTCTATGATTTGAACCTGTCCTGTGAGTCCAGTTTTGGATTCCGATGCGTCTTTTCTGGTTTACTGTATCCCTTGGGCCTTCTTATTGACGATGAAACCCAGAAATTGCATCCGAATTTAATAAAAAAGGCACAATGGCGACTTAAGTACAAGAGGACTGACACATTCACTTTCTATGATTTGAATCTCTCCTGTGAGTCCAGATTTAGATTCCGATGCTTCACCTCAGGTTTACTGTATCCCTTGGACATTCTTATTGACGAAGAAACACAGAAATTGCATCCGAATTTAATACAAATGGCACAATGCCGACTTAAGTACAAGATGGCTGACAATCTCACTTTCTATGATTCGAACCTCTCCTGTGAGGTCAGATTTAGATTCCGATGCTTCACTTCAGGTTTACTGTATCACTTGGACCTTCTTATTGACGATAAAACACGAAAATCGCATCCGAATTTAATACAAATGGCACAATGCCGACTTAAGTACAAGAGGACTGACACTCGCACTTTCTATGATCAGAACCTCTCCTGTGAGACCGGTTTTAAATTCCGATTCTTCTCTTCAGGTTTACTACTTACCTTGCACCTTCTTATTGACGATGAAACATAGAAATTGCATCGGAATTTAATACAAAAGGCACAATGCCGACTTAAGTAAAAGAGGACTGACACTCTAACTTTCTATGTTTTAAACTCTCCTGTGAGTCCTGTCTTAGATTCCGATGCTTCACTCCAGGTATACTGTATCCCTAGGACCTTCTCATTGACGATGAAACACAGAAATTGCATCGGAATTAAATTCAAAAATCACAATGTAGACTTAAGTACAAGAGGACTGACACTCTAACTTTCTATGATTTGAACTTCTTCTGTGAGTCCAGTTTTAGATTCCGATGCTTCACTTCAGTTTTACTGTATTCCTTGGACCCTCTTATTGACGATGAAACACAGAGTTTGCATCCGAAATTAATACAAGATGCACAATGCCGACTTACGTTCAAGAGGACTGACACTCTAACTTTCTATGATTTGAACCTCTCCTGTGAGTCCAGTTTTAGATTCCGATGATTTACTTAAGGTTTACTGTATCCCTTGGACCTTCTTATTGACGATGAAACACAGAAATTGCATCCGAATTTAATACAAAAGGCACAATACCGAATTAGGTTCAAGAGGAGAGACACTCTAACTTTCTATGATTTGAATCTCTCCTGTGAGTCCAGTTTTAGATTCCGATGCTTCACTTCAGTTTTACTGTATCCTTCGGACCTTCTTATTGACGATGAAACACAGAAATTGCATCGGAATTAAATTCAGAAGGCACAATGCCGACCTAAGTAGAAGAGAACTGACACTCTCACTGTCTATGATTTGAACCTCTCCAGTCCAGTTTTAGATTCCGATGCTTCACTTCTAGTTTACTGTATCCCTTGGACCTTCTTATTGACGATGAAACACAGAAAATGCATCCGAATTTGATACAAATGCCACAATGCCGACATAAGTACAAGAGGACTGACGCTCTCACTATCTATGATTTGAACCTCTCCAGGGAGTCCAGTTTTAGATTCCTATGCTTCTCTTCAGGTTTACTGTATACCTTGCACATTCTTACTGACGATGGAACACAGAAATTGCATCCGAATTCAATACAAAAGGCACAATGCCGACTTAAGTACAAGAGGACAGGCATTCTAACTTTCTATGATTTGAACCTCTCCTGTGAGTCCAGTTTTAGAGTCCGATGCTTCACTTCAGGTTTACTGTATCCCTTGGACCTTCTTACTGACGATGAAACACAGAAATTGCATCCGAATTCAATACAAAAGGCACAATGCCGACTTATGTACAAGAGGACAGACATTCTAACTTTCTATGATTTGAACCTCTCCTGTGAGTCCAGTTTTAGAGTCCGATGCTGCACTTCAGGTTTACTGTATCCCTTCGACCTTCTTATTGACGATGAAACACAGAAAATGCATCGGAATTAAATTCAAAACGCACAATGCCGACTTAAGTAAAAGAGGACTGACACTCTCACTTTCTATGATTTGAAACTCTCCTGTGAGTCCAGTCTTAGATTCCGATGCTTCACTCCAGGTTTACTGTATCCCTTTGACCTTCTTATTGACGATGAAACACAGAAATTGCATCGGAATTTAATTCAAAAATCACAATGCCGACTGAAGTACAAGATGACTGACACTCTAACTTTCTATGATTTGTACTTCTTCTGTGAGTCCAGTTTTAGATTCCGATGCTTCACTTCAGGTTTACTGTATCCCTTGGACCTTCTTATTGACGATGAAACACAGAGTTTGCATCCGAAATTAATACAAAGGGCACAATGCCGACTTAAGTACAAGAAAACTGACACTCTAACTTTCTATGATTTGAACCTCTCCTGTGAGTCCAGTTTTAGATTCCGATGATTTATTTAAGGTTTACTGTATCCCTGGGACCTTCTTATTGACGATGAAGCACAGAAATTGCATCCGAATTTAATACAAGAGGCACAATAAGGAATTAGGTAGAAGAGGAGAGACACTCTAACTTTCTATGATTGGAATCTCTCCTGTGAGTCCAGTTTTAGATTCCGATGCTGCACTTCAGTTTTACTGTAGCCTTTGGACCTTCTTATTGACGATGAAACACAGAAATTGCATCGGAATTAAATTCAAAAGGTACAATGCCGACCTAAGTAGAAGAGAACTGACACTTTCACTTTCTATGATTTGAACCTCTCCTGTGAGTCCAGTTATAGATTCCCATGCTTCACTTCAGGTTTACTGTATCCCTTGGACGTTCTTATTGACAATGAAACACAGAAATAGCATCGGAATTAAATTCAAAAGGCACAATGCCGACTTAGGTACAAGAGGACTGACACTCTAACTTTCTATGATTTGAACCTCTCCTGTGAGTCCAGTTTTCGATTCCGATGCTTCACTCCAGGTTTACTGTATCCCTTGGACCTTCTTATTTACGATGAAACACAGAAATTGCATCCGAATTTAATACAAAAGGCACAATGGCGACTTAAGTACAAGAGGACTGACACTCTCACTTTCTATGATTTGAACATCTACTGTGAGTCCTGTTTTAGATTCCGACGCTTCACTTCTGGTTTACTGTATCCCTTGGACCTTCTTATTGACAATGAAATACAGAAATTGCATCGGAATCAAATTCAAAACGCACAAAGCCGACTTAAGTAAAAAAGGTCTGACACTCTCAGTTTCTATGATTTGAACCTCTCCTGTGAGCCCAGTTTTAGATTCCATTGCTTCACTTTAGGTTTACTGTATCCCTTGGACCTTCTTATTGACGATGAAACACAGAAATTGCATCGGAATTAAATTCAAAAGGCACAATGCCGACTTAAGTACAAGAGGACTGACACTCTAACTTTCTATGATTTGAACCTCTCCTGTGAGTCCAGATTTAGATTCCGATGCTTCACCTCAGGTTTACTGTATCCCTTGGACATTCTTATTGACGATGAAACACAGAAATTGCATCCGAATTTAATACAAATGGCACAATGCCGACTTAAGTACAAGATGGCTGACAATCTCACTTTCTATGATTCGAACCTCTCCTGTGAGGTCAGATTTAGATTCCGATGCTTCACTTCAGGTTAACTGTATCCCTTGGACCTTCTTATTGACGATAAAACACGAAAATCGCATCCGAATTTAATACAAATGGCACAATGCCGACTTAAGTACAAGAGGACTGACACTCGCAATTTCTATGATCAGAACCTCTCCTGTGAGACCGGTTTTAAATTCCGATGCTTCTCTTCAGGTTTACTGCTTACCTTGCACCTTCTTATTGACGATGAAACATAGAAATTGCATCGGAATTTAATACAAAAGGCAGAATGCCGACTTAAGTAAAAGAGGACTGACACTCTAACTTTCTATGTATTGAAACTCTCCTGTGAGTCCAGTTTTAGATTCCGATGCTTCACTTCAGGTTTACTGTATCCCTTGGACCATCTTATTGAAGATGAAACACAGAAATTGCATCCGAATGTAATACAAATGGCACAATGTCGACTTAAGTACAAGAGGACTGACACTCTCACTTACTATGATTTGAACCTCTCCTGTGAGTCTAGTTTTAGATTCCGATGCTTCACTTCAGGTTTACTGTATACCTTGCTCCTTCTTATTTACGATGAAACACAGAAATTCCATCCGAATTTAATACAAAAGGCACATTGCCGACTTAAGTACAAGAGGACTGACAGTATAACTTTCTATGATTTGAACCTCTCCTGTGAGTCCAGTTATAGATTCCGATGCTTCAATCCAGGTTTACTGTATACCTTTGACCTTCTTATTGACGATGAAACACAGAAATTTCATCCGAATTTAATACAAATGGCACAATGCCGACTTAAGTACAAGAGGACTGACACACTCACTTTATATGATTTGAACCTCTCCTATGAGTCCAGTTTTAGATTCCGATGCTTCACTTCAGGTTTACTGTATAACTTGCACCTTCTGATTGACGATGAAACACAGAAACTGCATCGGAATTTAACACAAAAGGCACAATGCCGACTTAAGTAAAAGAGGACTGACACTCTAAGTTTCTATGATTTGAACCTCTCCTGTGAGTCCAGTTTTAGATTCCGATGCTTCACTTCAGGTTCACTGTATCCCTTGGACCTTCTTATTGACGATGAATCACAGAAATTGCATCGAAAATAAATTCAAAACGCACAATGCCGACTTAAGTAAAAGAGGACTGACACTCTCACTTTCTATGATATGAACCTCTCCTGTTAGTCCAGTCTCAGATTCCGATGCTTCACTCCAGGTTTACTGTATCCCTTGGACGTTCTTATTGACGATGAAACACAGAAATTGCATCGGAATTAAATTCAAAAATCACAATGCCGACTTAAGTACAAGAGGACAGACACTCTAACTTTCTATGACTTGACATTCTTCTTCGAGTCCAGTTTTAGATTCCGATGCTTCACTTCAGGTTTACTGTATCCCTTGGACCTTCTTATTGACGATGAAACACAGAGTTTGCATCCGAAATTAATACAAAAAGGCACAATGTCGACTTAAGTACAAGAGGACTGACACTCTAACTTTCTATGATTTGAACCTCTCCTGTGAGTCCAGTTTTAGATTCCAATGATTTACTTAAGGTTTACTGTATCCCTTGGACCATCTTATTGACGATGAAACACAGAAATTGCATCCGAATTTAATACAAAAGGCACAATACCGAATTAGGTACAAGAGGAGAGACACTCTAACTTTCTATGATTTGAATCTCCCCTGTGAGTCCAGTTTTAGATTCCGATGCTTCACTTCAGTTTTACTGTATCCTTTGGACCTTCTTATTGACGATGAAACACAGAAATTGCATCGGAATTAAATTCAAAAGGCACAATGCCGACCTAAGTAGAAGGGAACTGACACTCTCACTTTCTATGATTTGAACCTCTCCTGTGAGTTTAGTTTTAGATTCCGATGCTTCACTTCTGGTTTACTGTATCCCTTGGACCTTCTTATTGTCGATGAAACACAGAAAATGCATCCGAATTTGATACAAATGCCAAAATGCCGACATAAGTACAAGAGGACTGACGCTCTCACTATCTATGATATGAACCTGTCCTGTGAGTCCAGTTTTAGATTCCGATGCTTCACTTCAGGTTTACTGTGTACCTTGCACCTTCTTATTGACGATGAAACACAGGGTTTGCATCCGAATTTAATACAAAAGGCACAATGCCGACTTAAATACAAGAGGACTGACACTCTAACTTTCTATGATTTGAACCTCTCCTGTGAGTCCAGTTTTCGATTCCGATGCTTCACTACAGGTTTACTGTATCCCTTGGACCTTCTTATTGACGATGAAACACAGAAATTGCATCCGAATTTAATACAAATGCCACAATGCCGACTTAAGTACACGAGGACTGACACTCTCACTTTCTATGATTTGAACCTCTCCAGTGAGTCAGTTTTAGATTCCGAAGCTTCTCTTTAGGTTTACTGTATACCTTGCACCTTCTTATTGACGGTGAAACGCAGAAATTGCATCCGAATTCAATACAAAAGGCACAATGCCAACTTAAGTACAAGAGGACAGACATTCTAACTTTCTATGATTTGAACCTCTCCTATGAGTCCAGTCTTAAATTCCGATGCTTCACTCCAGGTTTACTGTATCCCTTGGACCTTCTTATTGACGATGAAACACAGAAATTGCATCGGAATTAAATTCAAAAATCACAATGCCGACTTAAGTACAAGATGACTGACACTCTAACTTTCTATGACTAGAAATTCTTCTGTGAGTCCAATTTCAGATTCCGATGCTTCACTTCAGGTTTACTGTATCCCTTGGACTTTCTTATTGACGATGAAACACAGAAATTGCATCCGAATTTAATACAAAAGGCACAATGGCGGCTTAAGTACAAGAGCACTGACACTCTCACTTTCTATGATTTGAACCTCTCCTGTGAGTCCAGTTTTAGATTCCGATGCTTCACTTCAGGTTTACAGTATCCCTTGGACCTTCTTATTGACGATGAAACACAGAAATTGCATGAGAATTTAATACAAATGGCACAATGCTGACCTAAGTACAAGAGGACAGACACTCTCACTTTCTATGATTCGAACCTCTCCTGTGAGGTCAGATTTAGATTCCGATGCTTCACTCCAGGTTTACTGTATACCTTGCACCTTCTTATTGATGATGAAACACAAAATTTGCATCGGAATTAAATTCAAAAGGCACAATGCCGTCTTAAGTACAAGAGGACTGACACTCTCACTTTCTATGATTTGAACCTCTCCTGTGAGTCCAGTTTTAGATTCCGATGCTTCAATTCAGGTTTACTGTATCCCTTGGACCTTCTAATTGACGATGAAACACAGAGTTTGCATCCGAATTTAATACAAAAGGTACAATACCGACTTAAGTACAAGAGGACAGACACTCTAAATTTCTATGATTTGAACCTCTCCTGTGAGTCCAGTTTTAGATTCCGATGCTTCCCTTCAGGTTTACTGTATCCCTTGGACCTTCTTATTGACGATGACACACAGAAATTGGAACGGAATTAAATTCCAAAGGCACAATGCCGACTTAAGTACAAGAGGACTGACAATCTAACTTTCTATGATTTGAACCTCTCCTGTGAGTCCGGTTTTAAATTCCGATGCTTCACTTCAGGTTTACTGTATCCCTTGGACCTTCTTATTGACGATGAAACACAGAAATTGCATCGGATTTAAATTCAAAACGCACAATGCCGACTTAAGTAAAAGAGGACTGACACTCTCACTTTCTATGATTTGAACCTCTCCTGTGAGTCCAGTTTTAGATTCCGATGCTTCACTTCAGGTTTACTGTATCCCTTGAACCTTCTTATTGACGATGACACACAGAAATTGGAACGGAATTAAATTCCAAAGGCACAATGCCGACTTAAGTACAAGAGGACTGACAATCTAACTTTCTATGATTTGAACCTCTCCTGTGAGTCCGGTTTTAGATTCCGATGCTTCACTTCAGGTTTACTGTATCCCTTGGACCTTCTTATTGACGATGAAACATAGAGTTTGCATCCGAATTTAATACAAAAGGCACAATGCCGACTTAAGTGCAAGAGGACTGACACTCTCACTTTCTATGATTTCAACCTCTCCTGTGAGTCCAGTTTAAGATTCCGATGCTTCCCCTCAGGTTTACTGCATCCCTTGGACCTTCTTATTGACGATGAAACACAGAAATTGCATCCGAATTTAATACAAATGGCACAATGCCGACTTAAGTACAAGAGGGCTGACACTCTCACTTTCTATGATTCGAACCTCTCCTGTGAGGTCTGATTTAGATTCCGATGCTTCACTTCAGGTTTACTGTATCCCTTGGACCTTCTTATTGACGATAAAACACAGAAACCGCATCCAAATTTAATACAAATGCCACAATGCCGACTTAAGTAAAAGAGGACTGACACTCTCACTTTCTATGATTTGAACCTCTCCTGTGAGTCCAGTCTTAAATTCCGATGCTTCACTCCAGGTTTACTGTATCCGTTGGACCTTCTTATTGACGATGAAACACAGAAATTGCATCGGACTTAAATTCAAAAATCACAATGCCGACTTAAGTACAAGATGACTGACACTCAAACTTTCTATGACTTGAAATTCTTCTGTGAGTCCAATTTTAGATTCCGATGCTTCACTTCAGGTTTACTGTATCCCTTGGACCTTCTTATTGACGATGAAACACAGAAATTGCATCGGATTTAAATTCAAAACGCACAATGCCGACTTAAGTAAAAGAGGACTGACACTCTCACTTTCTATTATTTGAACCTCTCCTGTGAGTCCAGTTTTAGATTCCGATGCTTCACTTCAGGTTTACTGTATCCCTTGAACCTTCTTATTGACGATGACACACAGAAATTGGAACGGAATTAAATTCCAAAGGCACAATGCCGACTTAAGTACAAGAGGACTGACAATCTAACTTTCTATGATTTGAACCTCTCCTGTGAGTCCGGTTTTAGATTCCGATGCTTCACTTCAGGTTTACTGTATCCCTTGGACCTTCTTATTGACGATGAAACATAGAGTTTGCATCCGAATTTAATACAAAAGGCACAATGCCGACTTAAGTGCAAGAGGACTGACACTCTCACTTTCTATGATTTCAACCTCTCCTGTGAGTCCAGTTTTAGATTCCGATGCTTCCCCTCAGGTTTACTGCATCCCTTGGACCTTCTTATTGACGATGAAACACAGAAATTGCATCCGAATTTAATACAAATGGCACAATGCCGTCTTCAGTACAAGAGGGCTGACACTCTCACTTTCTATGATTCGAACCTCTCCTGTGAGGTCAGATTTAGATTCCGATGCTTCACTTCAGGTTTACTGTATCCCTTGGACCTTCTTATTGACGATAAAACACAGAAACCGCATCCAAATTTAATACAAATGCCACAATGCCGACTTAAGTAAAAGAGGACTGACACTCTCACTTTCTATGATTTGAACCTCTCCTGTGAGTCCAGTCTTAAATTCCGATGCTTCACTCCAGGTTTACTGTATCCGTTGGACCTTCTTATTGACGATGAAACACAGAAATTGCATCCCACTTAAATTCAAAAACCACAATGCCGACTTAAGTACAAGATGACTGACACTCTAACTTTCTATGACTTGAAATTCTTCTGTGAGTCCAATTTTAGGTTCCGATGCTTCACTTCAGGTTTACTGTATCCCTTGGACCTTCTTATTGACGATGAAACACAGAGTTTGCATCCGAAATTAATACAAAAGGCACAATGCCGACTTAAGTACAAGAGGACTGACACTCTCACTTTCTATGATTTGAACCTCTCCTGTGAGTCCGGTATTAGATTCCGATGCTTCACTTCAGGTTTACTGTATACCTTGGACCTTCTTACTGACGATGAAACACAGAGTTTGCATCCGAATTTAATACAAAAGGCACAATGCCGACTTAAGTACAAGAGGACTGACACTCTCACTTTCTATGATTTGAACCTTTCCTGTGAGTCCAGTTTTAGATTCCTATGCTTCACTTCTGGTTTACTGTATACCGTGCACCTTCTTATTGACGATGAAACACAGAAATTGCATCCGAATTTAATACAAAAGGCACAATGTCGACTTAAGTACAAGATGACTGACATTCTAACTTTCTATGATTTGAACCTCTCCTGTGAGTCCAGTTTAAGTTTCCGATGCTTCACTTCTGGTTTACTGTATACCTTGCACCTTCTGATTGACGATGAAACACAGAAATTGCATCGGAATTTAATACAAAAGGCACAATGCCGACTTAAGTAAATGACGACTGACTCTCTAACTTTCTATGATTTGAACCTCTCCTGTGAGTCCAGTTTTAGATTCTGATGCTTCACTTCAGGTTTACTGTATCCCTTGGACCTTCTTATTGACGATGAAACACAGAAATTGCATCGGAATTTAATACAAAATGCACAATGCCGACTTAAGTAAAAGAGGACTGACACTCTGACATTCTATGATTTGAACCTCTCCTGCGAGTCCAATTTTTAGGTTCTGATGCTTCACTTAATGTTTACTGTATCCCTTGGACCTTCTTATTGACGATGAAACACAGGAATTGCATCCGAATTTAATACAAGAGGCACAATACCGATTCAAGTACAAGAGGAGTGACACTCTAACTTTCTATGATTTGAATCTCTCCTGTGAGTCCAGTTTTTGATTCCGATGCTTCACTTCAGGTTTACTGTATTCTTTGGACCTTCTTATTGACGATGAAACACAGAAATTGCATCGGAAGTAAATTTAAAAGGCACAATGCCGACCTAAGTAGAAGAGGACTGACACTCTCACTTTCTACGATTTGAACCTCTCCTGTGAGTCCAGTTTTAGATTCCGATGCTTCACTTCAGGTTTACTGTATCCCTTGGGCCTTCTTATTGACGATGAAACATAGAAATTGCATCGGAATATAATGCAAAAGCCTTAATGCCGACTTAAATAAAAGAGGACTAACACTCTACGTTTCTATGATTTGAACCTTTCCTGTGAGTCCAGTATTACATTCCGATGCTTCACTTCAGGTTTACAGTATACCTTGCACCTTCTTATTGACGTTGAAACACAGAAATTGCATCCGAATTTAATACAAAAATCACAATGGCGACTTAAATACAAGAGGACTGACTATCTCACTTTCTATGATTTGAACATCTCCTGTGAGTCCAGTTTTAGATTCCGATGCTTCACTTCAGGTTTACTGTATCCTTTAGACCTTCTTATTGACGATGAAACACAGAAATTGCATCGGAATTAAATTCAAAAGGCACAATGCCGACCTAAGTAGTAGAGAACTGACACTATCACTTACTATGATTTGAACCTCTCCTGTGAGTCCAGTTTTAGATTCCGATGCTTGACTTCAGGTTTACAGTATCCCTTGGACCTTCTTATTGACGATGAAACACAGAAATTGCATCCGAATTTAATACAAATGGCACAATGCCGACTTAAGTAAAAGAGGACTGACACTCTGACATTCTATGATTTGAACCTCTCCTGCGAGTCCAATTTTTAGGTTACAATGCTTCACTTAATGTTTACTGTATCCCTTGGACCTTCCTATTGACGATGAAACACAGGAATTGCATCCGAATTTAATACAAGAGGCACAATACCGATTCAAGTACAAGAGGAGTGACACTCTAACTTTCTATGATTTGAATCTCTCCTGTGAGTCCAGTTTTTGATTCCGATGCTTCACTTCAGGTTTACTGTATCCTTTGGACCTTCTGATTGACGATGAAACACAGAAATTGCATCGGAAGTAAATTTAAAAGGCACAATGCCGACCTAAGTAGAAGAGGACTGACACTCTCACTTTCTATGATTTGAACCTCTCCTGTGAGTCCAGTTTTAGATTCCGATGCTTCACTTCAGGTTTACTGTATCCCTTGGGCCTTCTTATTGACGATGAAACACAGAGTTTGCATCCAAATTTAATACAAAAGGTACAATGCCGACTTAAGTACAAGAGGACTGACACTCTTACTTTCTATGATTTGAACCTCTCCTGTGACTCCAGTTTTAGATTCCGATGTTTCACTTCAGGTTTACTTTTTCCTTGGACCTTCTTATTGACTATGAAACACAGGAATTGCATCCGAATTTATTACAAATGGCACAATGCCAACTTAAGTACAAGAGGACTGACACTCTCTCTTTCTATGATTTGAACCTCTCCTGTGAGTCCGGTTTTAAATTCCGATGCTTCACTTCAGGTTTACTGTATACCTTGCACCTTCTTATTGACGATGAAACATAGAAATTGCATCGGAATAAAATGCAAAAGCCTTAATGCCGACTTAAATAAAAGAGGACTAACACTCTACGTTTCTATGATTTGAACCTTTCCTGTGAGTCCAGTTTTAGATTCCGATACTTCACTTCTGGTTTACAGTATACCTTGCACCTTCTTATTGACGATGAAACACTGAAATTGCATTCGAATTTAATACAAAAGGCACAATGCCAACGTAAGTACAAGAGGACTGACATTCTAACTTTCTATGATTTGAACCTCTCCTGTGAGTCCAGTTTTAGATTCCGAAGCTTCACTTCAGGTTTACTGTATCCCGCGGACCTTCTTATTGACGATGAAACACAGAAATTGCATCCGAATTTAATACAAAAGGCACAATACCGACTCAAGTACAAGAGGAGTGACACTCTCACTTTCTATGATTTGAACCTCTCCTGTGAGTCAAGTTTTAGATTCCGATGCTTCACTTCAGTTTTACTGTATCCCTTGGACCTTCTTATTGACGATGAAACACAGAAATTTCATCCGAATTTAATACAAATGCAACAATGCCGACTTAAGTACAAGAGGACTGACACTCTCACTTTCTATGATTTGAACCTCTCCTGTGAGTCCAGTTTTAGATTCCTATGCTTCACTTCTGGTTTACTGTATACCGTGCACCTTCTTATTGACGATGAAACACAGAAATTGCATCCGAATTTAATACAAAAGGCACAATGTCGACTTAAGTACAAGATGACTGACATTCTAACTTTCTATGATTTGAACCTCTCCTGTGAGTCCAGTTTAAGATTCCGATGCTTCACTTCTGGTTTACTGTATACCTTGCACCTTCTGATTGACGATGAAACACAGAAATTGCATCGGAATTTAATACAAAAGGCACAATGCCGACTTAAGTAAATGACGACTGACTCTCTAACTTTCTATGATTTGAACCTCTCCTGTGAGTCCATTTTTAGATTCTGATGCTTCACTTCAGGTTTACTGTATCCCTTGGACCTTCTTATTGACGATGAAACACAGAAATTGCATCGGAATTTAATACAAAATGCACAATGCCGACTTAAGTAAAAGAGGACTGACACTCTGACATTCTATGATTTGAACCTCTCCTGCGAGTCCAATTTTTAGGTTCCGATGCTTCACTTAATGTTTACTGTATCCCTTGGACCTTCTTATTGACGATGAAACACAGGAACTGCATCCGAATTTAATACAAGCGGCACAATACCGATTCAAGTGCAAGAGGAGTGACACTCTAACTTTCTATGATTTGAATCTCTCCTGTGAGTCCAGTTTTTGATTCCGATGCTTCACTTCAGGTTTACTGTATTCTTTGGACCTTCTTATTGACGATGAAACACAGAAATTGCATCGGAAGTAAATTTAAAAGGCACAATGCCGACCTAAGTAGAAGAGGACTGACACTCTCACTTTCTATGATTTGAACCTCTCCTGTGAGTCCAGTTTTAGATTCCGATGCTTCACTTCAGGTTTACTGTATCCCTTGGGCCTTCTTATTGACGATGAAACATAGAAATTGCATCGGAATATAATGCAAAAGCCTTAATGCCGACTTAAATAAAAGAGGACTAACACTCTACGTTTCTATGATTTGAACCTTTCCTGTGAGTCCAGTATTACATTCCGATGCTTCACTTCAGGTTTACAGTATACCTTGCACCTTCTTATTGACGATGAAACACTGAAATTGCATTCGAATTTAATACAAAAGGCACAATGCCAACTTAAGTACAAGAGGACTGACATTCTAACTTTCTATGATTTGAACCTCTCCTGTGAGTCCAGTTTTAGATTCCGAAGCTTCACTTCAGGTTTACTGTATCCCTCGGACCTTCTTATTGACAATGAAACACAGAAATTGCATCCGAATTTAATACAAAAGGCACAATGCCGACTTAAGTAAAAGAGGACTGACACTCTAACATTCTATGATTTGAATCTCTCCTGCGAGTCCAGTTTTAGATTCCGATGCTTCACTTAAGGTTTACTGTATCCCTTGGACCTTGTTATTGACGTTGAAACACAGAAATTGCATCCGAATTTAATACAAAAATCACAATGGCGACTTAAGTACAAGAGGACTGACTATCTCACTTTCTATGATTTGAACATCTCCTGTGAGTCCAGTTTTAGATTCCGATGCTTCACTTCAGGTTTACTGTATCCTTTAGACCTTCTTATTGACGATGAAACACAGAAATTGCATCGGAATTAAATTCAAAAGGCACAATGCCGACCTAAGTAGAAGAGAACTGACACTATCACTTACTATGATTTGAACCTCTCCTGTGAGTCCAGTTTTAGATTCCGATGCTTGACTTCAGGTTTACAGTATTCCTTGGACCTTCTTACTGAGGATGAAACACAGAAATTGCATCCGAATTTAATACAAATGGCACAATGCCGACTTAAGTAAAAGAGGACTGACACTCTGACATTCTATGATTTGAACCTCTCCTGCGAGTCCAATTTTTAGGTTACAATGCTTCACTTAATGTTTACTGTATCCCTTGGACCTTCTTATTGACGATGAAACACAGGAATTGCATCCGAATTTAATACAAGAGGCACAATACCGATTCAAGTACAAGAGGAGTGACACTCTAACTTTCTATGATTTGAATCTCTCCTGTGAGTCCAGTTTTTGATTCCGATGCTTCACTTCAGGTTTACTGTATCCTTTGGACCTTCTTATTGACGATGAAACACAGAAATTGCATCGGAAGTAAATTTAAAAGGCACAATGCCGACCTAAGTAGAAGAGGACTGACACTCTCACTTTCTATGATTTGAACCTCTCCTGTGAGTCCAGTTTTAGATTCCGATGCTTCACTTCAGGTTTACTGTATCCCTTGGGCCTTCTTATTGACGATGAAACACAGAGTTTGCATCCAAATTTAATACAAAAAGTACAATGCCGACTTAAGTACAAGAGGACTGACACTCTTACTTTCTATGATTTGAACCTCTCCTGTGACTCCAGTTTTAGATTCCGATGTTTCACTTCAGGTTTACTTTTTCCTTGGACCTTCTTAATGACTATGAAACACAGGAATTGCATCCGAATTTATTACAAATGGCACAATGCCAACTTAAGTACAAGAGGACTGACACTCTCTCTTTCTATGATTTGAACCTCTCCTGTGAGTCCGGTTTTAAATTCCGATGCTTCACTTCAGGTTTACTGTATACCTTGCACCTTCTTATTGACGATGAAACATAGAAATTGCATCGGAATATAATGCAAAAGCCTTAATGCCGACTTAAATAAAAGAGGACTAACACTCTACTTTTCTATGGTTTGAACCTTTCCTGTGAGTCCAGTTTTAGATTCCGATACTTCACTTCAGGTTTACAGTATACCTTGCACCTTCTTATTGACGATGAAACACTGAAATTGCATTCGAATTTAATACAAAAGGCACAATGCCAACGTAAGTACAAGAGGACTGACATTCTAACTTTCTATGATTTGAACCTCTCCTGTGAGTCCAGTTTTAGATTCCGAAGCTTCACTTCAGGTTTACTGTATCCCGCGGACCTTCTTATTGACGATGAAACACAGAAATTGCATCCGAATTTAATACAAAAGGCACAATACCGACTCAAATACAAGAGGAGTGACACTCTCACTTTCTATGATTTGAACCTCTCCTGTGAGTCAAGTTTTAGATTCCGATGCTTCACTTCAGTTTTACTGTATCCCTTGGACCTTCTTATTGACGATGAAACACAGAAATTTCATCCGAATTTAATACAAATGCAACAATGCCGACTTAAGTACAAGAGGACGGACACTCTCACTTTCTATGATTTGAACCTCTCCTGTGAGTCCAGTCTTAGATTCCGATGCTTCACTCCAGGTTTACTGTTTCCCTGGGACCTTCTTATCGACGATGAAACACAGAAATTGCATCCGAAATAAATTAAAAAATCACAATGCCGACTTAAGTACAAGAGGACTGTCACTCTAACTTTCTATGATTTGCACCTCTCCTGTGAGACCAGTTTTAGATTCCGATGCTTCACTTAATGTTTACTGTATCCCTTGGACCTTCTTATTGACGATGAAACACAGGAATTGCATCCGAATATAATACAAAAGGCACAATACCGACTTAAGTACAAGAGGACAGACACTCTAACTTTCTATGACTTGACATTCTTCTTCGAGTCCAGTTTTAGATTCCGATGCTTCACTTCAGGTTTACTGTATCCCTTGGACCTTCTTATTGACGTTGAAACACAGAATTTGCATCGGAATTAAATTCAATACGCACAATGCCGACTTAAGAAAATGAGGACTGACACTCTCATTGCTTCACTCCAGGTTCACTGTTTCCCTCTGACCTTCTTATCGACGATGAAACACAGAAATTGCATCCGAAATAAATTAAAAAATCACAATGCCGACTTAAGTACAAGAGGACTGACACTCTAACTTTCTATGATTTGCACCTCTCCTGTGAGTCCAGTTTTAGATTCCGATGCTTCACTTAATGTTTACTGTATCCCTTGGACCTTCTTATTGACGATGAAACACAGGAATTGCATCCGAATATAATACAAAAGGCACAATACCGACTTAAGTACAAGAGGAGTGACACTCTAACTTTCTATGATTTGAATCTCTCCAGTGAGTCCAGTTTTTGATTCCGATGCTTCACTTCAGGTTTACTGTATCCTTTGGACCTTCTTATTGACGATGAAACACAGAATTTGCATCGGAATTAAATTCAAAAGACACAATGCCGACCTAACTAGAAGAGGACTGACACTCTCACTTTCAATGATTTGAACCTCTCCTGTGAGTCCAGTTTTAGATTCCGATGCTTCACTTCAGGTTTACTGAATACCTTGCACCTTTTTATTAACGATGAAACATAGTAATTGCATCGGAATTTAATGCAATAGGCACAATGCCGACTTAAGTAAAAGAGGACAGACACTCTAACATTCTATGATTTGAACCTCTCCTGTGAGTCCAGTTTTAGATTCCGATGCTTCACTTCAGGTTTATTGTATCCCTTGGACATTCTTATTGACGATGGAACACAGAAATTGCATCCGAATTTAACACAAATGCCACAATGCCGACTTAAGTACAAGAGGACTGACACTCTCACTTTCTAAGATTTGAAACTTTCCTGTGAGTCCAGTTTTTGATTCCGATGCTTCACTTAATGTTTACTGTATCCCTTGGACCTTCTTATTGACGATGAAACACAGGAATTGCATCCGAATATAATACAAAAGGCACAATACCGACTTAAGTACAAGAGGAGTGACACTCTAACTTTCTATGATTTGAATCTCTCCAGTGAGTCCAGTTTTTGATTCCGATGCTTCACTTCAGGTTTACTGTATCCTTTGGACCTTCTTATTGACGATGAAACACAGAATTTGCATCGGAATTAAATTCAAAAGACACAATGCCGACCTAACTAGAAGAGGACTGACACTCTCACTTTCAATGATTTGAACCTCTCCTGTGAGTCCAGTTTTAGATTCCGATGCTTCACTTCAGGTTTACTGAATACCTTGCACCTTTTTATTAACGATGAAACATAGTAATTGCATCGGAATTTAATGCAATAGGCACAATGCCGACTTAAGTAAAAGAGGACAGACACTCTAACATTCTATGATTTGAACCTCTCCTGTGAGTCCAGTTTTAGATTCCGATGCTTCACTTCAGGTTTATTGTATCCCTTGGACATTCTTATTGACGATGGAACACAGAAATTGCATCCGAATTTAACACAAATGCCACAATGCCGACTTAAGTACAAGTGGACTGACACTCTCACTTTCTAAGATTTGAAACTTTCCTGTGAGTCCAGTTTTTGATTCCGATGCTTCACTTCAGGTTTACTGTATCCCTTGGACTTTCTTATTGACGTTGAAACACAGAATTTGCATCGGAATTAAATTCAATACGCACAATGCCGACTTAAGTAAATGAGGACTTACACTCTCATTTTCTATGATTTGAACCTCTCCTGTGAGTCCAGTCTTAGATTCCAATGCTTCATTCCAGGTTTACTGTATCCCTTGGACTTTCTTATTGACGATGAAGCACAGAAATTGCATCGGAATTAAATTCAAAAATCACAATGCAGAGTTAAGTACAAGAGGAATGACACTCTAACTTTCTATGATTTGAGCCTCTCCTGTGAGTCCAGTTTTAGATTCCGATGCTTCACTTCAGATGTACTTTATCCCTTGGACCTTCTTATTGACGATGAAACACAGAGTTTGCATCCGAAATTAATACAAATGGCACAATGTCGACTTAAGTACAAGAGGACTGACACTCTCACTTTCTATGATTTGAACCTCTCCTCTGAGTCCAGTTTTAGATTCCGATGCTTCACTTCAGGTTTGCTGTATACCTTGCACCTTCTTATTGACGATGAAAAACAGAAATTGCATCCGAATTTAGTGCAAAAGGCACAATGCCGACTTAAGTACAAGAGGACTGACATTCTAACATTCTATGATTTGAACCTCTCCTAAGACTCCAGTTTTAAATTCTGATGCTTCACTTAAGGTTTACTGTATCCCTTGGACCTTCTTATTCACGATGAAACACAGAGTTTGCATTCGAATTTAATACAAAGGGCACAATGCCGACTTAAGTACAAGAGGACTGACGCTCTCACTATCTATGATTTGAACCTCTCCAGTGAGTCCAGTTTTAGATTCCTATGCTTCTCTTCAGGTTTACAGTACACCTTGCACCTTCTTACTGACGATGAAACACAGAAATTGCATCCGAATTCAATACAAAAGGCACAATGCCGACTTAAGTACAAGAGGACAGACATTCTAACTTTCTATGATTTGAACCTCTCCTGTGAGTCCAGTTTTAGAGTCCGATGCTTCACTTCAGGTTTACTGTATCCCTTGGACCTTCTTATTGACGATGAAACACAGAAATTGCATCGGAATTAAATTCAAAACGCACAATGCCGACTTAAGTAAAAGAGGACTGACACTCTCACTTTCTATGATTTGAACCTCTCCTGTGAGTCCAGTTTTGGATTCCGATGCTTCACTTCAGGTTTACTGTATCCCTTGGACCTTCGTATTGACGATGAAACACAGAAATTGCATCCGAATTTAATACAAAAGGCACAATGCCGACTTAAGTACACGAGGACTGACACTCTCACTTTCTATGATTTGAACCTCTCCAGTGAGTCCAGTTTTAGATTCCGATGCTTCTCTTCAGGTTTACTGTATACCTTGCACCCTCTTACTGACGATGAAACACAGAAATTGCATCCGAATTCAATACAAAAGGCACAATGCCGACTTAAGTACAAGAGGACAGACATTCTAACTTTCTATGATTTGAACCTCTCCTGTGAGTCCAGTTTTAGAGTCCGATGCTTCACTTCTGGTTTACTGTATCCCTTCGACCTTCTTATTGACGATGAAACACAGAAATTGCATCGGAATTAAATTCAAAACGGACAATGCCGACTTAAGTAAAAGAGGACTGACACTCTCACTTTCTATGATTTGAACCTCTCCTGTGAGTCCAGTCTTAGATTCCGATGCTTCACTCCAGGTTTACTGTATCCCTTTGACCTTCTTATTGACGATGAAACACAGAAATTGCATCGGAATTTAATTCAAAAATCACAATGCCGACTGAAGTACAAGATGACTGACACGCTAACTTTCTATGATTTGTACTTCTTCTGTGAGTCCAGTTTTAGATTACGATGCTTCACTTCAGGTTTACTGTATCCCTTGGACCTTCTTATTGACGATGAAACACAGAGTTTGCATCCGAAATTAATACAAAGGGCACAATGCCGACTTAAGTACAAGAAAACTGACACTCTAACTTTCTATGATTTGAACCTCTCCTGTGAGTCCAGTTTTAGATTCCGATGATTTACTTAAGGTTTACTGTATCCCTGGGACCTTCTTATTGACGATGAAGCACAGAAATTGCATCCGAATTTAATACAAAAGGCACAATACCGAATTAGGTAGAAGAGGAGAGACACTCTAACTTTCTATGATTGGAATCTCTCCTGTGAGTCCAGTTTTAGATTCCGATGCTGCACTTCAGTTTTACTGTATCCTTTGGACCTTCTTATTGACGATGAAACACAGAAATTGCATCGGAATTAAATTCAAAAGGTACAATGCCGACCTAAGTTGAAGAGAATTGACACTTTCACTTTCTATGATTTGAACCTCTCCTGTGAGTCCAGTTATAGATTCCGATGCTTCACTTCAGGTTTACTGTATCCCTTGGACGTTCTTATTGACAATGAAACACAGAAATAGCATCGGAATTAAATTCCAAATGTACAATGCCGACTTAAGTACAAGAGAACTGACACTCTAACTTTCTATGATTTGAACCTCTCCTGTGAGTCCAGTTTTAGATTCCGATGCTTCACTTCAGGTTTACTGTATCCCTTGGAACTTCTTATTGACGATGAAACACAGAAATTGCATCCGAATTTAATACAAAAGGCGCAATGGCGACATAAGTACAAGAGGACTGACACTCTCACTTTCTATGATTTGAACATCTACTGTGAGTCCTGTTTTAGATTCCGACGCTTCACTTCTGGTTTACTGCATCCCTTGGACCTTCTAATTGACAATGAAATACAGAAATTGCATCGGAATCAAATTCAAAACGCACAAAGCCGACATAAGTAAAAAAGGTCTGACACTCTCAGTTTCTATGATTTGAACATCTCCTGTGAGTCCAGTTTTAGATTCCATTGCCTCACTTTAGGTTTACTGTATCCCTTGGACCTTCTTGTTGACGATGAAACACAGAAATTGCATCGGAATTAAATTCAAAAGGCACAATGCTGACTTAAGTACAAGAGGACTGACACTCTAACTTTCTATGATTTGAACCTCTCCTGTGAGTCCAGTTTTAGATTCCGATGCTTCACTTCATGTTTACTGTATCCCTTGGTCCTTCTTATTGACGATGAAACACAGAGTTTGCATCCGAATTTAATACAAAAGGCACAATGCCGACTTAAGTACAAGAGGACTGACACTCTAACTTTCAATGATTTGAACCTGTCCTGTGAGTCCAGTTTTGGATTCCGATGCGTCTTTTCTGGTTTACTGTATCCCTTGAGCCTTCTTATTGACGATAAAACCCAGAAATTGCATCCGAATTTAATAAAAAAGGCACAATGGCGACTTAAGTACAAGAGGACTGACACATTCACTTTCTATGATTTGAATCTCTCCTGTGAGTCCAGATTTAGATTCCGATGCTTCATCTCAGGTTTACTGTATCCCTTGGACATTCTTATTGACGATGAAACACAGAAATTGCATCCGAATTTAATACAAATGGCACAATGCCGACTTAAGTACAAGATGGCTGACAATCTCACTTTCTATGATTCGAACCTCTCCTGTGAGGTCAGATTTAGATTCCGAAGCTTCACTTCAGTTTTACTGTATCCCTTGGACCTTCTTATTGACGATAAAACACGAAAATCGCATCCGAATTTAATACAAATGGCACAATGCCGACTTAAGTACAAGAGGACTGACACTCGCACTTTCTATGATCAGAACCTCTCCTGTGAGACCGGTTTTAAATTCCGATGCTTCTCTTCAGGTTTACTGCTTACCTTGCACCTTCTTATTGACGATGAAACATAGAAATTGCATCGGAATTTAATACAAAAGGCACAATGCCGACTTAAGTAAAAGAGGACTGACACTCTAACTTTCTATGTTTTGTAACTCTCCTGTGAGTCCAGTCTTAGATTCCGATGCTTCACTTCAGGGTTACTGTATCCCTTGGACCTTCTTATTGACGATGAATCACAGAAATTGCATCCGAATGTAATACAAATGGCACAATGTCGACTTAAGTACAAGAGGACTGACACTCTCACTTTCTATGATTTGAACCTCTCCTGTGAGTCTAGTTTTAGATTCCGATGCTTCACTTCAGGTTTACTGTATACCTTGCTCCTTCTTATTTACGATGAAACACAGAAATTCCATCCGAATTTAATACAAAAGGCACATTGCCGACTTAAGTACAAGAGGACTGACAGTCTAACTTTCTATGATTTGAATCTCTCCTGTGAGTCCAGTTATAGAGCCCGATGCTTCAATCCAGGTTTACTGTATACTTTTGACCTTCTTATTGACGATGAAACACAGAAATTTCATCCGAATTTAATACAAATGGCACAATGCCGACTTAAGTACAAGAGGACTGGCACACTCACTTTATATGATTTGAACCTCTCCTATGAGTCCAGTTTTAGATTCCGATGCTTCACTTCAGGTTTACTGTATACCTTGCACCTTCTGATTGACGATGAAACACAGAAACTGCATCGGAATTTAATACAAAAGGCACAATGCCGACTTAAGTAAAAGAGGACTGACACTCTAAGTTTCTATGATTTGAACCTCTCCTGTGAGGCCAGTTTTAGATTCCGATGCTTCACTTCAGGTTCACTGTATCCCTTGGACCTTCTTATTGACGATGAAACACAGAAATTGCATCGAAATTAAATTCAAAACGCACAATGCCGACTTAAGTAAAAGAGGACTGACACTCTCACTTTCTATGATATGAACCTCTCCTGTTAGTCCAGTCTTAGATTCCGATGCTTCACTCCAGGTTTACTGTATCCCTTGGACGTTCTTATTGACGATGAAACACAGAAATTGCATCGGAATTAAATTCAAAAATCACAATGCCGACTTAAGTAGAAGAGGACTGACACTCTAACTTTCTATGACTTGAACTTCTTCTGTGAGTCCAGTTTTAGATTCCGATGCTTCACTTCAGGTTTACTGTATCCCTTGGACCTTCTTATTGACGATGAAACACAGAGTTTGCATCCGAAATTAATACAAAAGGCACAATGTCGACTTAAGTACAAGAGGACTGACATTCTAACTTTCTATGATTTGAACCTCTCCTGTGAGTCCAGTTTTAGATTCCGATGATTTACTTAAGGTTTACTGTATCCCTTGGACCTTCTTATTGACGATGAAACACAGAAATTGCATCCGAATTTAATACAAAAGGCACAATACCGAATTAGGTACAAGAGGAGAGACACTCTAACTTTCTATGATTTGAATCTCTCCTGTGAGTCCAGTTTTAGATTCCGATGCTTCACTTCAGTTTTACTGTATCCTTTGGACCTTCTTATTGACGATGAAACACAGAAATTGCATCGGAATTAAATTCAAAAGGCACAATGCCGACCTAAGTAGAAGAGAACTGACACTCTCACTTTCTATGATTTGAACCTCTCCTGTGAGTCCAGTTTTCGATTCCGATGCTTCACTACAGGTTTACTGTATCCCTTGGACCTTCTTATTGACGATGAAACACAGAAATTGCATCCGAATTTAATACAAATGCCACAACGCCGACTTAAGTACACGAGGACTGACACTCTCACTTTCTATGATTTGAACCTCTCCAGTGAGTCAGTTTTAGATTCCGAAGCTTCTCTTTAGGTTTACTGTATACCTTGCACCTTCTTATTGACGATGAAACACAGAAATTGCATCCGAATTCAATACAAAAGGCACAATGCCGACTTAAGTACAAGAGGACAGACATTCTAACTTTCTGTGATTTGAACCTCTCCTATGAGTCCAGTCTTAAATTCCGATGCTTCACTCCAGGTTTACTGTATCCCTTGGACCTTCTTATTGACGATGAAACACAGAAATTGCATCGGAATTAAATTCAAAAATCACAATGCCGACTTAAGTACAAGATGACTGACACTCTAACCTTCTATGACTAGAAATTCTTCTGTGAGTCCAATTTTAGATTCCGATGCTTCACTTCAGGTTTACTGTATCCCTTGGACTTTCTTATTGACGATGAAACACAGAAATTGCATCCGAATTTAATACAAAATGCACAATGGCGGCTTAAGTACAAGAGCACTGACACTCTCACTTTCTATGATTTGAACCTCTCCGGGAGTCCAGTTTTAGATTCCGATGCTTCACTTCAGGTTTACAGTATCCCTTGGACCTTCTTATTGATGATGAAACACAGAAATTGCATCCGAATTTAATACAAATGGCACAATGCCGACTTAAGTACAAGAGGACTGACACTCGCACTGTCTATGTTCAGAACCTCTCCTGAGAGACCGGTTTTAAATTCCGATGCTTCTCTTCAGGTTTACTGCTTACCTTGCACCTTCTTATTGACGATGAAACATAGAAATTGCATCGGAATTTAATACAAAAGGCACAATGCCGACTTAAGTAAAAGAGGACTGACACTCTAACTTTCTATGTTTTGAAACTCTCCTGTGAGTCCAGTTTTGGATTCCGATGCTTCACTTCAGGTTTACTGTATCCCTTGGACCTTCTTATTGACGATGAAACACAGAAATTGCATCCGAATGTAATACAAATGGCACAATGTCGACTTAAGTACAAGAGGACTGACACTCTCACTTTCTATGATTTGAACCTCTCCTGTGAGTCTAGTTTTAGATTCCGATGCTTCACTTCAGGTTTACTGTATACCTTGCTCCTTCTTATTTACGATGAAACACAGAAATTCCATCCGAATTTAATACAAAAGGCACATTGCCGACTTAAGTACAAGAGGACTGACAGTCTAACTTTCTATGATTTGAACCTCTCCTGTGAGTCCAGTTATAGATTCCGATGCTTCAATCCAGGTTTACTGTATACCTTTGACCATCTTATTGACGATGAAACACAGAAATTTCATCCGAATTTAATACAAATGGCACAATGCCGACTTAAGTACAAGAGGACAGACACACTCACTTTATATGATTTGAACCTCTCCTATGAGTCCAGTTTTAGATTCCGATGCTTCACTTCAGGTTTACTGTATACCTTGCACCTTCTGATTGACGATGAAACACAGAAACTGCATCGGAATTTAATACAAAAGGCACAATGCCGACTTAAGTAAAAGAGGACTGACACTCTAAGTTTCTATGATTTGAACCTCTCCTGTGAATCCAGTTTTAGATTCCGATGCTTCACTTCATGTTCACTGTATCCCTTGGACCTTCTTATTGACGATGAAACACAGAAATTGCATCGAAATTAAATTCAAAACGCACAATGCCGACTTAAGTAAAAGAGGACTGACACTCTCACTTTCTATGATATGAACCTCTCCTGTTAGTCCAGTCTTAGTTTCCGATGCTTCACTCCAGGTTTACTGTATCCCTTGGACGTTCTTATTGACGATGAAACACAGAAATTGCATCGGAATTAAATTCAAAAATCACAATGCCGACTTAAGTACAAGAGGACTGACACTCTAACTTTCTATGACTTGAACTTCTTCTGTGAGTCCAGTTTTAGATTCCGATGCTTCACTTCAGGTTTACTGTATCGCTTGGACCTTCTTATTGACGATGAAACACAGAGTTTGCATCCGAAATTAATACAAAAGGCACAATGTCGACTTAAGTACAAGAGGACTGACACTCTAACTTTCTATGATTTGAACCTCTCCTGTGAGTCCAGTTTTAGATTCCGATGATTTACTTAAGGTTTACTGTATCCCTTGGACCTTCTTATTGACGATGAAACACAGAAATTGCATCCGAATTTAATACAAAAGGCACAATACCGAATTAGGTACAAGAGGAGGGACACTCTAACTTTCTATGATTTGAATCTCTCCTGTGAGTCCAGTTTTAGATTCCGATGCTTCACTTCAGTTTTACTGTATCCTTTTGACCTTCTTATTGACGATGAAACACAGAAATTGCATCGGAATTAAATTCAAAAGGCACAATGCCGACCTAAGTAGAAGAGAACTGACACTCTCACTTTCTATGATTTGAACCTCTCCTGTGAGTCCAGTTTTAGATTCCGATGCTTCACTTCTTTTTTACTGTATCCCTTGGACCTTCTTATTGACGATGAAACACAGAAAATGCATCCGAATTTGATACAAATGCCAAAATGCCGACATAAGTACAAGAGGACTGACGCTCTCACTATCTATGATATGAACCTCTCCTGTAAGTCCAGTTTTAGATTCCGATGCTTCACTTCAGGTTTACTGTATACCTTGCACCTTCTTATTGACGATGAAACACAGAGTTTGCATCCGAATTTAATACAAGAGGCACAATGCCGACTTAAATACAAGAGGACTGACACTCTTACTGTCTATGATTTGAACCTCTCCTGTGAGTCCAGTTTTCGATTCCGATGCTTCACTACAGGTTTACTGTATCCCTTGGACCTTCTTATTGACGATGAAACACAGAAATTGCATCCGAATTTAATACAAATGCCACAATGCCGACTTAAGTACACGAGGACTGACACTCTCACTTTCTATGATTTGAACCTCTCCAGTGAGTCAGTTTTAGATTCCGAAGCTTCTCTTTAGGTTTACTGTATACCTTGCACCTTCTTATTGACGATGAAACACAGAAATTGCATCCGAATTCAATACAAAAGGCACAATGCCGACTTAAGTACAAGAGGACAGACATTCTAACTTTCTATGATTTGAACCTCTCCTATGAGTCCAGTCTTAAATTCCGATGCTTCACTCCAGGTTTACTGTATCCCTTGGACCTTCTTATTGACGATGAAACACAGAAATTGCATCGGAATTAAATTCAAAAATCACAATGCCGACTTAAGTACAAGATGACTGACACTCTAACTTTCTATGACTAGAAATTCTTCTGTGAGTCCAATTTTAGATTCCGATGCTTCACTTCAGGTTTACTGTATCCCTTGGACTTTCTTATTGACGATGAAACACAGAAATTGCATCCGAATTTAATACAAATGTCACAATGGCGGCTTAAGTACAAGAGCACTGACACTCTCACTTTCTATGATTTGTACCTCTCCTGTGAGTCCAGTTTTAGATTCCGATGCTTCACTTCAGGTTTACAGTATCCCTTGGACCTTCTTATTGACGATGAAACACAGAAATTGCATCCGAATTTAATACAAATGGCACAATGCCGACCTAAGTACAAGAGGACAGACACTCTCACTTTCTATGATTCGAACCTCTCCTGTGAAGTCAGATTTAGATTCCGATGCTTCACTCCAGGTTTACTGTATACCTTGCACCTTCTTATTGATGATGAAACACAGAATTTGCATCGGAATTAAATTCAAAAGGCACAATGCCGTCCTAAGTACAAGAGGACTGACACTCTCACTTTCTATGATTTGAACCTCTCCTGTGAGTCCAGTTTTAGATTCCGATGCTTCACTTCAGGTTTACTGTATCCCTTGGAACTTCTAATTGACGATGAAACACAGAGTTTGCATCCGAATTTAATACAAAAGGTACAATACCGACTTAAGTACAAGAGGACAGACACTCTAACTTTCTATGATTTGAACCTCTCCTGTGAGTCCAGTTTTAGATTCCGATGCTTCCCTTCAGGTTTACTGCATCCCTTGGACCTTCTTATTGACGATGACACACAGAAGTTTGAACGGAATTAAATTCCAAAGGCACAATGCCGACTTAAGTACAAGAGTACTGACAATCTAACTTTCTATGATCTGAACCTCTCCTGTGAGTCCGGTTTTAGATTCCGATGCTTCACTTCAGATTTACTGTATCCCTTGGACCTTCTTATTGACGATGAATTACAGAAATTGCATCGGATTTAAATTCAAAACGCACAATGCCGACTTAAGTAAAAGAGGACTGACACTCTCACTTTCTATGATTTGAACCTTTCCTGTGAGTCCAGTTTTAGATTCCGATGCTTCACTTCAGGTTAACTGTATCCCTTGAACCTTCTTATTGACGATGACACACAGAAATTGGAACGGAATTAAATTCCAAAGGCACAATGCCGACTTAAGTACAAGAGGACTGACAATCTAACTTTCTATGATTTGAACCTCTCCTGTGAGTCCGGTTTTAGATTCCGATGCTTCACTTCAGGTTTACTGTATCCTTGGACCTTCTTATTGACGATGAAACATAGAGTTTGCATCCGAATTTAATACAAAAGGCACAATGCCGACTTAAGTGCAAGAGGACTGACACTCTCACTTTCTATGATTTCAACCTCTCCTGTGAGTCCAGTTTTAGATTCCGATGCTTCCCCTCAGGTTTACTGCATCCCTTGGACCTTCTTATTGACGATGAAACACAGAAATTGCATCCGAATTTAATACAAATGGCACAATGCCGACTTAAGTACAAGAGGGCTGACACTCTCACTTTCTATGATTCGAACCTCTCCTGTGAGGTCAGATTTAGATTCCGATGCTTCACTTCAGGTTTACTGTATCCCTTGGACCTTCTTATTGACGATAAAACACAGATACCGCATCCAAATTTAATACAAATGCCACAATGCCGACTTAAGTAAAAGAGGACTGACACTCTCACTTTCTATGATTTGAACCTCTCCTGTGAGTCCAGTCTTAAATTCCGATGCTTCACTCCAGGTTTACTGTATCCGTTCTACCTTCTTATTGACGATGAAACACAGAAATTGCATCGGACTTAAATTCAAAAATCACAATGCCGACTTAAGTACAAGATGACTGACACTCTAACTTTCTATGACTTGAAATTCTTCTGTGAGTCCAATTTTAGATTCCGATGCTTCACTTCAGGTTTACTGTATCCCTTGGACCTTCTTATTGACGATGAAACACAGAAATTGCATCGGATTTAAATTCAAAACGCACAATGCCGACTTAAGTAAAAGAGGACTGACACTCTCACTTTCTATGATTTGAACCTCTCCTGTGAGTCCAGTTTTAGATTCCGATGCTTCACTTCAGGTTTACTGTATCCCTTGAACCTTCTTATTGACGATGACACACAGAAATTGGAACGGAATTAAATTCCAAAGGCACAATGCCGACTTAAGTACAAGAGGACTGACAATCTAACTTTCTATGATTTGAACCTCTCCTGTGAGTCCGGTTTTAGATTCCGATGCTTCACTTCAGGTTTACTGTATCCCTTGGACCTTCTTATTGACGATGAAACATAGAATTTGCATCCGAATTTAATACAAAAGGCACAATGCCGACTTCAGTGCAAGAGGACTGACACTCTCACTTTCTATGATTTGAACCTCTCCTGTGAGTCCAGTTTTAGATTCCGATGCTTCACTTCTGGTTTACTGTATACCGTGCACCTTCTTATTGACGATGAAACACAGAAATTGCATCCGAATTTAATACAAAAGGCACAATGTCGACTTAAGTACAAGATGACTGACATTCTAACTTTCTATGATTTGAACCTCTCCTGTGAGTCCAGTTTTAGATTCCGATGATTTACTTAAGGTTTACTGTATCCCTTGGACCTTCTTATTGACGATGAAACACAGAAATTGCATCCGAATTTAATACAAAAGGCACAATACCGAATTAGGTACAAGAGGAGGGACACTCTAACTTTCTATGATTTGAATCTCTCCTGTGAGTCCAGTTTTAGATTCCGATGCTTCACTTCAGTTTTACTGTATCCTTTTGACCTTCTTATTGACGATGAAACACAGAAATTGCATCGGAATTAAATTCAAAATGCACAATGCCGACCTAAGTAGAAGAGAACTGACACTCTCACTTTCTATGATTTGAACCTCTCCTGTGAGTCCAGTTTTAGATTCCGATGCTTCACTTCTTTTTTACTGTATCCCTTGGACCTTCTTATTGACGATGAAACACAGAAAATGCATCCGAATTTGATACAAATGCCAAAATGCCGACATAAGTACAAGAGGACTGACGCTCTCACTATCTATGATGTGAACCTCTCCTGTAAGTCCAGTTTTAGATTCCGATGCTTCACTTCAGGTTTACTGTATACCTTGCACCTTCTTATTGACGATGAAACACAGAGTTTGCATCCGAATTTAATACAAGAGGCACAATGCCGACTTAAATACAAGAGGACTGACACTCTTACTTTCTATGATTTGAACCTCTCCTGTGAGTCCAGTTTTCGATTCCGATGCTTCACTACAGGTTTACTGTATCCCTTGGACCTTCTTATTGACGATGAAACACAGAAATTGCATCCGAATTTAATACAAATGCCACAATGCCGACTTAAGTACACGAGGACTGACACTCTCACTTTCTATGATTTGAACCTCTCCAGTGAGTCAGTTTTAGATTCCGAAGCTTCTCTTTAGGTTTACTGTATACCTTGCACCTTCTTATTGACGATGAAACACAGAAATTGCATCCGAATTCAATACAAAAGGCACAATGCCGACTTAAGTACAAGAGGACAGACATTCTAACTTTCTATGATTTGAACCTCTCCTATGAGTCCAGTCTTAAATTCCGATGCTTCACTCCAGGTTTACTGTATCCCTTGGACCTTCTTATTGACGATGAAACACAGAAATTGCATCGGAATTAAATTCAAAAATCACAATGCCGACTTAAGTACAAGATGACTGACACTCTAACTTTCTATGACTAGAAATTCTTCTGTGAGTCCAATTTTAGATTCCGATGCTTCACTTCAGGTTTACAGTATCCCTTGGACCTTCTTATTGATGATGAAACACAGAAATTGCATCCGAATTTAATACAAATGGCACAATGCCGACTTAAGTACAAGAGGACTGACACTCGCACTGTCTATGTTCAGAACCTCTCCTGAGAGACCGGTTTTAAATTCCGATGCTTCTCTTCAGGTTTACTGCTTACCTTGCACCTTCTTATTGACGATGAAACATAGAAATTGCATCGGAATTTAATACTAAAGGCACAATGCCGACTTAAGTAAAAGAGGACTGACACTCTAACTTTCTATGTTTTGAAACTCTCCTGTGAGTCCAGTTTTGGATTCCGATGCTTCACTTCAGGTTTACTGTATCCCTTGGACCTTCTTATTGACGATGAAACACAGAAATTGCATCCGAATGTAATACAAATGGCACAATGTCGACTTAAGTACAAGAGGACTGACACTCTCACTTTCTATGATTTGAACCTCTCCTGTGAGTCTAGTTTTAGATTCCGATGCTTCACTTCAGGTTTACTGTATACCTTGCTCCTTCTTATTTACGATGAAACACAGAAATTCCATCCGAATTTAATACAAAAGGCACATTGCCGACTTAAGTACAAGAGGACTGACAGTCTAACTTTCTATGATTTGAACCTCTCCTGTGAGTCCAGTTATAGATTCCGATGCTTCAATCCAGGTTTACTGTATACCTTTGACCATCTTATTGACGATGAAACACAGAAATTTCATCCGAATTTAATACAAATGGCACAATGCCGACTTAAGTACAAGAGGACAGACACACTCACTTTATATGATTTGAACCTCTCCTATGAGTCCAGTTTTAGATTCCGATGCTTCACTTCAGGTTTACTGTATACCTTGCACCTTCTGATTGACGATGAAACACAGAAACTGCATCGGAATTTAATACAAAAGGCACAATGCCGACTTAAGTAAAAGAGGACTGACACTCTAAGTTTCTATGATTTGAACCTCTCCTGTGAATCCAGTTTTAGATTCCGATGCTTCACTTCATGTTCACTGTATCCCTTGGACCTTCTTATTGACGATGAAACACAGAAATTGCATCGAAATTAAATTCAAAACGCACAATGCCGACTTAAGTAAAAGAGGACTGACACTCTCACTTTCTATGATATGAACCTCTCCTGTTAGTCCAGTCTTAGTTTCCGATGCTTCACTCCAGGTTTACTGTATCCCTTGGACGTTCTTATTGACGATGAAACACAGAAATTGCATCGGAATTAAATTCAAAAATCACAATGCCGACTTAAGTACAAGAGGACTGACACTCTAACTTTCTATGACTTGAACTTCTTCTGTGAGTCCAGTTTTAGATTCCGATGCTTCACTTCAGGTTTACTGTATCGCTTGGACCTTCTTATTGACGATGAAACACAGAGTTTGCATCCGAAATTAATACAAAAGGCACAATGTCGACTTAAGTACAAGAGGACTGACACTCTAACTTTCTATGATTTGAACCTCTCCTGTGAGTCCAGTTTTAGATTCCGATGATTTACTTAAGGTTTACTGTATCCCTTGGACCTTCTTATTGACGATGAAACACAGAAATTGCATCCGAATTTAATACAAAAGGCACAATACCGAATTAGGTACAAGAGGAGGGACACTCTAACTTTCTATGATTTGAATCTCTCCTGTGAGTCCAGTTTTAGATTCCGATGCTTCACTTCAGTTTTACTGTATCCTTTTGACCTTCTTATTGACGATGAAACACAGAAATTGCATCGGAATTAAATTCAAAAGGCACAATGCCGACCTAAGTAGAAGAGAACTGACACTCTCACTTTCTATGATTTGAACCTCTCCTGTGAGTCCAGTTTTAGATTCCGATGCTTCACTTCTTTTTTACTGTATCCCTTGGACCTTCTTATTGACGATGAAACACAGAAAATGCATAGGAAATTGATACAAATGCCAAAATGCCGACATAAGTACAAGAGGACTGACGCTCTCACTATCTATGATATGAACCTCTCCTGTAAGTCCAGTTTTAGATTCCGATGCTTCACTTCAGGTTTACTGTATACCTTGCACCTTCTTATTGACGATGAAACACAGAGTTTGCATCCGAATTTAATACAAGAGGCACAATGCCGACTTAAATACAAGAGGACTGACACTCTTACTTTCTATGATTTGAACCTCTCCTGTGAGTCCAGTTTTCGATTCCGATGCTTCACTACAGGTTTACTGTATCCCTTGGACCTTCTTATTGACGATGAAACACAGAAATTGCATCCGAATTTAATACAAATGCCACAATGCCGACTTAAGTACACGAGGACTGACACTCTCACTTTCTATGATTTGAACCTCTCCAGTGAGTCAGTTTTAGATTCCGAAGCTTCTCTTTAGGTTTACTGTATACCTTGCACCTTCTTATTGACGATGAAACACAGAAATTGCATCCGAATTCAATACAAAAGGCACAATGCCGACTTAAGTACAAGAGGACAGACATTCTAACTTTCTATGATTTGAACCTCTCCTATGAGTCCAGTCTTAAATTCCGATGCTTCACTCCAGGTTTACTGTATCCCTTGGACCTTCTTATTGACGATGAAACACAGAAATTGCATCGGAATTAAATTCAAAAATCACAATGCCGACTTAAGTACAAGATGACTGACACTCTAACTTTCTATGACTAGAAATTCTTCTGTGAGTCCAATTTTAGATTCCGATGCTTCACTTCAGGTTTACTGTATCCCTTGGACTTTCTTATTGACGATGAAACACAGAAATTGCATCCGAATTTAATACAAAAGTCACAATGGCGGCTTAAGTACAAGAGCACTGACACTCTCACTTTCTATGATTTGTACCTCTCCTGTGAGTCCAGTTTTAGATTCCGATGCTTCACTTCAGGTTTACAGTATCCCTTGGACCTTCTTATTGACGATGAAACACAGAAATTGCATCCGAATTTAATACAAATGGCACAATGCCGACCTAAGTACAAGAGGACAGACACTCTCACTTTCTATGATTCGAACCTCTCCTGTGAAGTCAGATTTAGATTCCGATGCTTCACTCCAGGTTTACTGTATACCTTGCACCTTCTTATTGATGATGAAACACAGAATTTGCATCGGAATTAAATTCAAAAGGCACAATGCCGTCCTAAGTACAAGAGGACTGACACTCTCACTTTCTATGATTTGAACCTCTCCTGTGAGTCCAGTTTTAGATTCCGATGCTTCACTTCAGGTTTACTGTATCCCTTGGAACTTCTAATTGACGATGAAACACAGAGTTTGCATCCGAATTTAATACAAAAGGTACAATACCGACTTAAGTACAAGAGGACAGACACTCTAACTTTCTATGATTTGAACCTCTCCTGTGAGTCCAGTTTTAGATTCCGATGCTTCCCTTCAGGTTTACTGTATCCCTTGGACCTTCTTATTGACGATGACACACAGAAGTTTGAACGGAATTAAATTCCAAAGGCACAATGCCGACTTAAGTACAAGAGTACTGACAATCTAACTTTCTATGATCTGAACCTCTCCTGTGAGTCCGGTTTTAGATTCCGATGCTTCACTTCAGATTTACTGTATCCCTTGGACCTTCTTATTGACGATGAATTACAGAAATTGCATCGGATTTAAATTCAAAACGCACAATGCCGACTTAAGTAAAAGAGGACTGACACTCTCACTTTCTATGATTTGAACCTTTCCTGTGAGTCCAGTTTTAGATTCCGATGCTTCACTTCAGGTTAACTGTATCCCTTGAACCTTCTTATTGACGATGACACACAGAAATTGGAACGGAATTAAATTCCAAAGGCACAATGCCGACTTAAGTACAAGAGGACTGACAATCTAACTTTCTATGATTTGAACCTCTCCTGTGAGTCCGGTTTTAGATTCCGATGCTTCACTTCAGGTTTACTGTATCCTTGGACCTTCTTATTGACGATGAAACATAGAGTTTGCATCCGAATTTAATACAAAAGGCACAATGCCGACTTAAGTGCAAGAGGACTGACACTCTCACTTTCTATGATTTCAACCTCTCCTGTGAGTCCAGTTTTAGATTCCGATGCTTCCCCTCAGGTTTACTGCATCCCTTGGACCTTCTTATTGACGATGAAACACAGAAATTGCATCCGAATTTAATACAAATGGCACAATGCCGACTTAAGTACAAGAGGGCTGACACTCTCACTTTCTATGATTCGAACCTCTCCTGTGAGGTCAGATTTAGATTCCGATGCTTCACTTCAGGTTTACTGTATCCCTTGGACCTTCTTATTGACGATAAAACACAGATACCGCATCCAAATTTAATACAAATGCCACAATGCCGACTTAAGTAAAAGAGGACTGACACTCTCACTTTCTATGATTTGAACCTCTCCTGTGAGTCCAGTCTTAAATTCCGATGCTTCACTCCAGGTTAACTGTATCCGTTGGACCTTCTTATTGACGATGAAACACAGAAATTGCATCGGACTTAAATTCAAAAATCACAATGCCGACTTAAGTACAAGATGACTGACACTCTAACTTTCTATGACTTGAAATTCTTCTGTGAGTCCAATTTTAGATTCCGATGCTTCACTTCAGGTTTACTGTATCCCTTGGACCTTCTTATTGACGATGAAACACAGAAATTGCATCGGATTTAAATTCAAAACGCACAATGCCGACTTAAGTAAAAGAGGACTGACACTCTCACTTTCTATGATTTGAACCTCTCCTGTGAGTCCAGTTTTAGATTCCGATGCTTCACTTCAGGTTTACTGTATCCCTTGAACCTTCTTATTGACGATGACACACAGAAATTGGAACGGAATTAAATTCCAAAGGCACAATGCCGACTTAAGTACAAGAGGACTGACAATCTAACTTTCTATGATTTGAACCTCTCCTGTGAGTCCGGTTTTAGATTCCGATGCTTCACTTCAGGTTTACTGTATCCCTTGGACCTTCTTATTGACGATGAAACATAGAATTTGCATCCGAATTTAATACAAAAGGCACAATGCCGACTTCAGTGCAAGAGGACTGACACTCTCACTTTCTATGATTTGAACCTCTCCTGTGAGTCCAGTTTTAGATTCCGATGCTTCACTTCTGGTTTACTGTATACCGTGCACCTTCTTATTGACGATGAAACACAGAAATTGCATCCGAATTTAATACAAAAGGCACAATGTCGACTTAAGTACAAGATGACTGACATTCTAACTTTCTATGATTTGAACCTCTCCTGTGAGTCCAGTTTTAGATTCCGATGATTTACTTAAGGTTTACTGTATCCCTTGGACCTTCTTATTGACGATGAAACACAGAAATTGCATCCGAATTTAATACAAAAGGCACAATACCGAATTAGGTACAAGAGGAGGGACACTCTAACTTTCTATGATTTGAATCTCTCCTGTGAGTCCAGTTTTAGATTCCGATGCTTCACTTCAGTTTTACTGTATCCTTTTGACCTTCTTATTGACGATGAAACACAGAAATTGCATCGGAATTAAATTCAAAAGGCACAATGCCGACCTAAGTAGAAGAGAACTGACACTCTCACTTTCTATGATTTGAACCTCTCCTGTGAGTCCAGTTTTAGATTCCGATGCTTCACTTCTTTTTTACTGTATCCCTTGGACCTTCTTATTGACGATGAAACACAGAAA
This sequence comes from Schistocerca americana, assembly GCF_021461395.2. NCBI lineage: Eukaryota > Metazoa > Arthropoda > Insecta > Orthoptera > Acrididae > Schistocerca > Schistocerca americana. The sequence continues at coordinate 225,949,888 of NC_060127.1, read as the reverse complement.
ATGCATCCGAATTTGATACAAATGCCAAAATGCCGACATAAGTACAAGAGGACTGACGCTCTCACTATCTATGATGTGAACCTCTCCTGTAAGTCCAGTTTTAGATTCCGATGCTTCACTTCAGGTTTACTGTATACCTTGCACCTTCTTATTGATGATGAAACACAGAGTTTGCATCCGAATTTAATACAAGAGGCACAATGCCGACTTAAATACAAGAGGACTGACACTCTTACTTTCTATGATTTGAACCTCTCCTGTGAGTCCAGTTTTCGATTCCGATGCTTCACTACAGGTTTACTGTATCCCTTGGACCTTCTTATTGACGATGAAACACAGAAATTGCATCCGAATTTAATACAAATGCCACAATGCCGACTTAAGTACACGAGGACTGACACTCTCACTTTCTATGATTTGAACCTCTCCAGTGAGTCAGTTTTAGATTCCGAAGCTTCTCTTTAGGTTTACTGTATACCTTGCACCTTCTTATTGACGATGAAACACAGAAATTGCATCCGAATTCAATACAAAAGGCACAATGCCGACTTAAGTACAAGAGGACAGACATTCTAACTTTCTATGATTTGAACCTCTCCTATGAGTCCAGTCTTAAATTCCGATGCTTCACTCCAGGTTTACTGTATCCCTTGGACCTTCTTATTGACGATGAAACACAGAAATTGCATCGGAATTAAATTCAAAAATCACAATGCCGACTTAAGTACAAGATGACTGACACTCTAACTTTCTATGACTAGAAATTCTTCTGTGAGTCCAATTTTAGATTCCGATGCTTCACTTCAGGTTTACTGTATCCCTTGGACTTTCTTATTGACGATGAAACACAGAAATTGCATCCGAATTTAATACAAAAGTCACAATGGCGGCTTAAGTACAAGAGCACTGACACTCTCACTTTCTATGATTTGTACCTCTCCTGTGAGTCCAGTTTTAGATTCCGATGCTTCACTTCAGGTTTACAGTATCCCTTGGACCTTCTTATTGACGATGAAACACAGAAATTGCATCCGAATTTAATACAAATGGCACAATGCCGACCTAAGTACAAGAGGACAGACACTCTCACTTTCTATGATTCGAACCTCTCCTGTGAAGTCAGATTTAGATTCCGATGCTTCACTCCAGGTTTACTGTATACCTTGCACCTTCTTATTGATGATGAAACACAGAATTTGCATCGGAATTAAATTCAAAAGGCACAATGCCGTCCTAAGTACAAGAGGACTGACACTCTCACTTTCTATGATTTGAACCTCTCCTGTGAGTCCAGTTTTAGATTCCGATGCTTCACTTCAGGTTTACTGTATCCCTTGGAACTTCTAATTGACGATGAAACACAGAGTTTGCATCCGAATTTAATACAAAAGGTACAATACCGACTTAAGTACAAGAGGACAGACACTCTAACTTTCTATGATTTGAACCTCTCCTGTGAGTCCAGTTTTAGATTCCGATGCTTCCCTTCAGGTTTACTGTATCCCTTGGACCTTCTTATTGACGATGACACACAGAAGTTTGAACGGAATTAAATTCCAAAGGCACAATGCCGACTTAAGTACAAGAGTACTGACAATCTAACTTTCTATGATCTGAACCTCTCCTGTGAGTCCGGTTTTAGATTCCGATGCTTCACTTCAGATTTACTGTATCCCTTGGACCTTCTTATTGACGATGAATTACAGAAATTGCATCGGATTTAAATTCAAAACGCACAATGCCGACTTAAGTAAAAGAGGACTGACACTCTCACTTTCTATGATTTGAACCTTTCCTGTGAGTCCAGTTTTAGATTCCGATGCTTCACTTCAGGTTAACTGTATCCCTTGAACCTTCTTATTGACGATGACACACAGAAATTGGAACGGAATTAAATTCCAAAGGCACAATGCCGACTTAAGTACAAGAGGACTGACAATCTAACTTTCTATGATTTGAACCTCTCCTGTGAGTCCGGTTTTAGATTCCGATGCTTCACTTCAGGTTTACTGTATCCTTGGACCTTCTTATTGACGATGAAACATAGAGTTTGCATCCGAATTTAATACAAAAGGCACAATGCCGACTTAAGTGCAAGAGGACTGACACTCTCACTTTCTATGATATCAACCTCTCCTGTGAGTCCAGTTTTAGATTCCGATGCTTCCCCTCAGGTTTACTGCATCCCTTGGACCTTCTTATTGACGATGAAACACAGAAATTGCATCCGAATTTAATACAAATGGCACAATGCCGACTTAAGTACAAGAGGGCTGACACTCTCACTTTCTATGATTCGAACCTCTCCTGTGAGGTCAGATTTAGATTCCGATGCTTCACTTCAGGTTTACTGTATCCCTTGGACCTTCTTATTGACGATAAAACACAGATACCGCATCCAAATTTAATACAAATGCCACAATGCCGACTTAAGTAAAAGAGGACTGACACTCTCACTTTCTATGATTTGAACCTCTCCTGTGAGTCCAGTCTTAAATTCCGATGCTTCACTCCAGGTTTACTGTATCCGTTGGACCTTCTTATTGACGATGAAACACAGAAATTGCATCGGACTTAAATTCAAAAATCACAATGCCGACTTAAGTACAAGATGACTGACACTCTAACTTTCTATGACTTGAAATTCTTCTGTGAGTCCAATTTTAGATTCCGATGCTTCACTTCAGGTTTACTGTATCCCTTGGACCTTCTTATTGACGATGAAACACAGAAATTGCATCGGATTTAAATTCAAAACGCACAATGCCGACTTAAGTAAAAGAGGACTGACACTCTCACTTTCTATGATTTGAACCTCTCCTGTGAGTCCAGTTTTAGATTCCGATGCTTCACTTCAGGTTTACTGTATCCCTTGAACCTTCTTATTGACGATGACACACAGAAATTGGAACGGAATTAAATTCCAAAGGCACAATGCCGACTTAAGTACAAGAGGACTGACAATCTAACTTTCTATGATTTGAACCTCTCCTGTGAGTCCGGTTTTAGATTCCGATGCTTCACTTCAGGTTTACTGTATCCCTTGGACCTTCTTATTGACGATGAAACATAGAATTTGCATCCGAATTTAATACAAAAGGCACAATGCCGACTTCAGTGCAAGAGGACTGACACTCTCACTTTCTATGATTTGAACCTCTCCTGTGAGTCCAGTTTTAGATTCCGATGCTTCACTTCTGGTTTACTGTATACCGTGCACCTTCTTATTGACGATGAAACACAGAAATTGCATCCGAATTTAATACAAAAGGCACAATGTCGACTTAAGTACAAGATGACTGACATTCTAACTTTCTATGATTTGAACCTCTCCTGTGAGTCCAGTTTTAGATTCCGATGATTTACTTAAGGTTTACTGTATCCCTTGGACCTTCTTATTGACGATGAAACACAGAAATTGCATCCGAATTTAATACAAAAGGCACAATACCGAATTAGGTACAAGAGGAGGGACACTCTAACTTTCTATGATTTGAATCTCTAGTGTGAGTCCAGTTTTAGATTCCGATGCTTCACTTCAGTTTTACTGTATCCTTTTGACCTTCTTATTGACGATGAAACACAGAAATTGCATCGGAATTAAATTCAAAAGGCACAATGCCGACCTAAGTAGAAGAGAACTGACACTCTCACTTTCTATGATTTGAACCTCTCCTGTGAGTCCAGTTTTAGATTCCGATGCTTCACTTCTTTTTTACTGTATCCCTTGGACCTTCTTATTGACGATGAAACACAGAAAATGCATCCGAATTTGATACAAATGCCAAAATGCCGACATAAGTACAAGAGGACTGACGCTCTCACTATCTATGATGTGAACCTCTCCTGTAAGTCCAGTTTTAGATTCCGATGCTTCACTTCAGGTTTACTGTATACCTTGCACCTTCTTATTGACGATGAAACACAGAGTTTGCATCCGAATTTAATACAAGAGGCACAATGCCGACTTAAATACAAGAGGACTGACACTCTTACTTTCTATGATTTGAACCTCTCCTGTGAGTCCAGTTTTCGATTCCGATGCTTCACTACAGGTTTACTGTATCCCTTGGACCTTCTTATTGACGATGAAACACAGAAATTGCATCCGAATTTAATACAAATGCCACAATGCCGACTTAAGTACACGAGGACTGACACTCTCACTTTCTATGATTTGAACCTCTCCAGTGAGTCAGTTTTAGGTTCCGAAGCTTCTCTTTAGGTTTACTGTATACCTTGCACCTTCTTATTGACGATGAAACACAGAAATTGCATCCGAATTCAATACAAAAGGCACAATGCCGACTTAAGTGCAAGAGGACAGACATTCTAACTTTCTATGATTTGAACCTCTCCTATGAGTCCAGTCTTAAATTCCGATGCTTCACTCCAGGTTTACTGTATCCCTTGGACCTTCTTATTGACGATGAAACACAGAAATTGCATCGGAATTAAATTCAAAAATCACAATGCCGACTTAAGTACAAGATGACTGACACTCTAACTTTCTATGACTAGAAATTCTTCTGTGAGTCCAATTTTAGATTCCGATGCTTCACTTCAGGTTTACTGTATCCCTTGGACTTTCTTATTGACGATGAAACACAGAAATTGCATCCGAATTTAATACAAAAGTCACAATGGCGGCTTAAGTACAAGAGCACTGACACTCTCACTTTCTATGATTTGTACCTCTCCTGTGAGTCCAGTTTTAGATTCCGATGCTTCACTTCAGGTTTACAGTATCCCTTGGACCTTCTTATTGACGATGAAACACAGAAATTGCATCCGAATTTAATACAAATGGCACAATGCCGACCTAAGTACAAGAGGACAGACACTCTCACTTTCTATGATTCGAACCTCTCCTGTGAAGTCAGATTTAGATTCCGATGCTTCACTCCAGGTTTACTGTATACCTTGCACCTTCTTATTGATGATGAAACACAGAATTTGCATCGGAATTAAATTCAAAAGGCACAATGCCGTCCTAAGTACAAGAGGACTGACACTCTCACTTTCTATGATTTGAACCTCTCCTGTGAGTCCAGTTTTAGATTCCGATGCTTCACTTCAGGTTTACTGTATCCCTTGGAACTTCTAATTGACGATGAAACACAGAGTTTGCATCCGAATTTAATACAAAAGGTACAATACCGACTTAAGTACAAGAGGACAGACACTCTAACTTTCTATGATTTGAACCTCTCCTGTGAGTCCAGTTTTAGATTCCGATGCTTCCCTTCAGGTTTACTGTATCCCTTGGACCTTCTTATTGACGATGACACACAGAAGTTTGAACGGAATTAAATTCCAAAGGCACAATGCCGACTTAAGTACAAGAGTACTGACAATCTAACTTTCTATGATCTGAACCTCTCCTGTGAGTCCGGTTTTAGATTCCGATGCTTCACTTCAGATTTACTGTATCCCTTGGACCTTCTTATTGACGATGAAACACAGAAATTGCATCGGATTTAAATTCAAAACGCACAATGCCGACTTAAGTAAAAGAGGACTGACACTCTCACTTTCTATGATTTGAACCTTTCCTGTGAGTCCAGTTTTAGATTCCGATGCTTCACTTCAGGTTAACTGTATCCCTTGAACCTTCTTATTGACGATGGCACACAGAAATTGGAACGGAATTAAATTCCAAAGGCACAATGCCGACTTAAGTACAAGAGGACTGACAATCTAACTTTCTATGATTTGAACCTCTCCTGTGAGTCCGGTTTTAGATTCCGATGCTTCACTTCAGGTTTACTGTATCCTTGGACCTTCTTATTGACGATGAAACATAGAGTTTGCATCCGAATTTAATACAAAAGGCACAATGCCGACTTAAGTGCAAGAGGACTGACACTCTCACTTTCTATGATTTCAACCTCTCCTGTGAGTCCAGTTTTAGATTCCGATGCTTCCCCTCAGGTTTACTGCATCCCTTGGACCTTCTTATTGACGATGAAACACAGAAATTGCATCCGAATTTAATACAAATGGCACAATGCCGACTTAAGTACAAGAGGGCTGACACTCTCACTTTCTATGATTCGAACCTCTCCTGTGAGGTCAGATTTAGATTCCGATGCTTCACTTCAGGTTTACTGTATCCCTTGGACCTTCTTATTGACGATAAAACACAGATACCGCATCCAAATTTAATACAAATGCCACAATGCCGACTTAAGTAAAAGAGGACTGACACTCTCACTTTCTATGATTTGAACCTCTCCTGTGAGTCCAGTCTTAAATTCCGATGCTTCACTCCAGGTTTACTGTATCCGTTGGACCTTCTTATTGACGATGAAACACAGAAATTGCATCGGACTTAAATTCAAAAATCACAATGCCGACTTAAGTACAAGATGACTGACACTCTAACTTTCTATGACTTGAAATTCTTCTGTGAGTCCAATTTTAGATTCCGATGCTTCACTTCAGGTTCACTGTATCCCTTGGACCTTCTTATTGACGATGAAACACAGAAATTGCATCGGATTTAAATTCAAAACGCACAATGCCGACTTAAGTAAAAGAGGACTGACACTCTCACTTTCTATGATTTGAACCTCTCCTGTGAGTCCAGTTTTAGATTCCGATGCTTCACTTCAGGTTTACTGTATCCCTTGAACCTTCTTATTGACGATGACACACAGAAATTGGAACGGAATTAAATTCCAAAGGCACAATGCCGACTTAAGTACAAGAGGACTGACAATCTAACTTTCTATGATTTGAACCTCTCCTGTGAGTCCGGTTTTAGATTCCGATGCTTCACTTCAGGTTTACTGTATCCCTTGGACCTTCTTATTGACGATGAAACATAGAATTTGCATCCGAATTTAATACAAAAGGCACAATGCCGACTTAAGTGCAAGAGGACTGACACTCTCACTTTCTATGATTTCAACCTCTCCTGTGAGTCCAGTTTTAGATTCCGATGCTTCCCCTCAGGTTTACTGCATCCCTTGGACCTTCTTATTGACGATGAAAGACAGAAATTGCATCCGAATTTAATACAAATGGCACAATGCCGTCTTAAGTACAAGAGGGCTGACACTCTCACTTTCTATGATTCGAACCTCTCCTGTGAGGTCAGATTTAGATTCCAATGCTTCACTTCAGGTTTACTGTATCCCTTGGACCTTCTTATTGACGATAAAACACAGAAACCGCATCCAAATTTAATACAAATGCCACAATGCCGACTTAAGTAAAAGAGGACTGACACTCTCACTTTCTATGATTTGAACCTCTCCTGTGAGTCCAGTCTTAAATTCCGATGCTTCACTCCAGGTTTACTGTATCCGTTGGACCTTCTTATTGACGATGAAACACAGAAATTGCATCGGACTTAAATTCAAAAATCACAATGCCGACTTAAGTACAAGATGAATGACACTCTAACTTTCTATGACTTGAAATTCTTCTGTGAGTCCAATTTTACATTCCGATGCTTCACTTCAGGTTTACTGTATCCCTTGGACCTTCTTATTGACGATGAAACACAGAGTTTGCATCCGAAATTAATACAAAAGGCACAATGCCGACTTAAGTACAAGAGGGCTGACACTCTCACTTTCTATGATTCGAACCTCTCCTGTGAGGTCAGATTTAGATTCCGATGCTTCACTTCAGGTTTACTGTATCCCTTGGACCTTCTTATTGACGATAAAACACAGATACCGCATCCAAATTTAATACAAATGCCACAATGCCGACTTAAGTAAAAGAGGACTGACACTCTCACTTTCTATGATTTGAACCTCTCCTGTGAGTCCAGTCTTAAATTCCGATGCTTCACTCCAGGTTTACTGTATCCGTTGGACCTTCTTATTGACGATGAAACACAGAAATTGCATCGGACTTAAATTCAAAAATCACAATGCCGACTTAAGTACAAGATGACTGACACTCTAACTTTCTATGACTTGAAATTCTTCTGTGAGTCCAATTTTAGGTTCCGATGCTTCACTTCAGGTTTACTGTATCCCTTGGACCTTCTTATTGACGATGAAACACAGAAATTGCATCGGATTTAAATTCAAAACGCACAATGCCGACTTAAGTAAAAGAGGACTGACACTCTCACTTTCTATGATTTGAACCTCTCCTGTGAGTCCAGTTTTAGATTCCGATGCTTCACTTCAGGTTTACTGTATCCCTTGAACCTTCTTATTGACGATGACACACAGAAATTGGAACGGAATTAAATTCCAAAGGCACAATGCCGACTTAAGTACAAGAGGACTGACAATCTAACTTTCTATGATTTGAACCTCTCCTGTGAGTCCGGTTTTAGATTCCGATGCTTCACTTCAGGTTTACTGTATCCCTTGGACCTTCTTATTGACGATGAAACATAGAATTTGCATCCGAATTTAATACAAAAGGCACAATGCCGACTTCAGTGCAAGAGGACTGACACTCTCACTTTCTATGATTTGAACCTCTCCTGTGAGTCCAGTTTTAGATTCCGATGCTTCACTTCTGGTTTACTGTATACCGTGCACCTTCTTATTGACGATGAAACACAGAAATTGCATCCGAATTTAATACAAAAGGCACAATGTCGACTTAAGTACAAGATGACTGACATTCTAACTTTCTATGATTTGAACCTCTCCTGTGAGTCCAGTTTTAGATTCCGATGATTTACTTAAGGTTTACTGTATCCCTTGGACCTTCTTATTGACGATGAAACACAGAAATTGCATCCGAATTTAATACAAAAGGCACAATACCGAATTAGGTACAAGAGGAGGGACACTCTAACTTTCTATGATTTGAATCTCTCCTGTGAGTCCAGTTTTAGATTCCGATGCTTCACTTCAGTTTTACTGTATCCTTTTGACCTTCTTATTGACGATGAAACACAGAAATTGCATCGGAATTAAATTCAAAAGGCACAATGCCGACCTAAGTAGAAGAGAACTGACACTCTCACTTTCTATGATTTGAACCTCTCCTGTGAGTCCAGTTTTAGATTCCGATGCTTCACTTCTTTTTTACTGTATCCCTTGGACCTTCTTATTGACGATGAAACACAGAAAATGCATCCGAATTTGATACAAATGCCAAAATGCCGACATAAGTACAAGAGGACTGACGCTCTCACTATCTATGATGTGAACCTCTCCTGTAAGTCCAGTTTTAGATTCCGATGCTTCACTTCAGGTTTACTGTATACCTTGCACCTTCTTATTGACGATGAAACACAGAGTTTGCATCCGAATTTAATACAAGAGGCACAATGCCGACTTAAATACAAGAGGACTGACACTCTTACTTTCTATGATTTGAACCTCTCCTGTGAGTCCAGTTTTCGATTCCGATGCTTCACTACAGGTTTACTGTATCCCTTGGACCTTCTTATTGACGATGAAACACAGAAATTGCATCCGAATTTAATACAAATGCCACAATGCCGACTTAAGTACACGAGGACTGACACTCTCACTTTCTATGATTTGAACCTCTCCAGTGAGTCAGTTTTAGATTCCGAAGCTTCTCTTTAGGTTTACTGTATACCTTGCACCTTCTTATTGACGATGAAACACAGAAATTGCATCCGAATTCAATACAAAAGGCACAATGCCGACTTAAGTACAAGAGGACAGACATTCTAACTTTCTATGATTTGAACCTCTCCTATGAGTCCAGTCTTAAATTCCGATGCTTCACTCCAGGTTTACTGTATCCCTTGGACCTTCTTATTGACGATGAAACACAGAAATTGCATCGGAATTAAATTCAAAAATCACAATGCCGACTTAAGTACAAGATGACTGACACTCTAACTTTCTATGACTAGAAATTCTTCTGTGAGTCCAATTTTAGATTCCGATGCTTCACTTCAGGTTTACTGTATCCCTTGGACTTTCTTATTGACGATGAAACACAGAAATTGCATCCGAATTTAATACAAAAGTCACAATGGCGGCTTAAGTACAAGAGCACTGACACTCTCACTTTCTATGATTTGTACCTCTCCTGTGAGTCCAGTTTTAGATTCCGATGCTTCACTTCAGGTTTACAGTATCCCTTGGACCTTCTTATTGACGATGAAACACAGAAATTGCATCCGAATTTAATACAAATGGCACAATGCCGACCTAAGTACAAGAGGACAGACACTCTCACTTTCTATGATTCGAACCTCTCCTGTGAAGTCAGATTTAGATTCCGATGCTTCACTCCAGGTTTACTGTATACCTTGCACCTTCTTATTGATGATGAAACACAGAATTTGCATCGGAATTAAATTCAAAAGGCACAATGCCGTCCTAAGTACAAGAGGACTGACACTCTCACTTTCTATGATTTGAACCTCTCCTGTGAGTCCAGTTTTAGATTCCGATGCTTCACTTCAGGTTTACTGTATCCCTTGGAACTTCTAATTGACGATGAAACACAGAGTTTGCATCCGAATTTAATACAAAAGGTACAATACCGACTTAAGTACAAGAGGACAGACACTCTAACTTTCTATGATTTGAACCTCTCCTGTGAGTCCAGTTTTAGATTCCGATGCTTCCCTTCAGGTTTACTGTATCCCTTGGACCTTCTTATTGACGATGACACACAGAAGTTTGAACGGAATTAAATTCCAAAGGCACAATGCCGACTTAAGTACAAGAGTACTGACAATCTAACTTTCTATGATCTGAACCTCTCCTGTGAGTCCGGTTTTAGATTCCGATGCTTCACTTCAGATTTACTGTATCCCTTGGACCTTCTTATTGACGATGAAACACAGAAATTGCATCGGATTTAAATTCAAAACGCACAATGCCGACTTAAGTAAAAGAGGACTGACACTCTCACTTTCTATGATTTGAACCTTTCCTGTGAGTCCAGTTTTAGATTCCGATGCTTCACTTCAGGTTAACTGTATCCCTTGAACCTTCTTATTGACGATGACACACAGAAATTGGAACGGAATTAAATTCCAAAGGCACAATGCCGACTTAAGTACAAGAGGACTGACAATCTAACTTTCTATGATTTGAACCTCTCCTGTGAGTCCGGTTTTAGATTCCGATGCTTCACTTCAGGTTTACTGTATCCTTGGACCTTCTTATTGACGATGAAACATAGAGTTTGCATCCGAATTTAATACAAAAGGCACAATGCCGACTTAAGTGCAAGAGGACTGACACTCTCTTCTTTCTATGATTTCAACCTCTCCTGTGAGTCCAGTTTTAGATTCCGATGCTTCCCCTCAGGTTTACTGCATCCCTTGGACCTTCTTATTGACGATGAAACACAGAAATTGCATCCGAATTTAATACAAATGGCACAATGCCGACTTAAGTACAAGAGGGCTGACACTCTCACTTTCTATGATTCGAACCTCTCCTGTGAGGTCAGATTTAGATTCCGATGCTTCACTTCAGGTTTACTGTATCCCTTGGACCTTCTTATTGACGATAAAACACAGATACCGCATCCAAATTTAATACAAATGCCACAATGCCGACTTAAGTAAAAGAGGACTGACACTCTCACTTTCTATGATTTGAACCTCTCCTGTGAGTCCAGTCTTAAATTCCGATGCTTCACTCCAGGTTTACTGTATCCGTTGGACCTTCTTATTGACGATGAAACACAGAAATTGCATCGGACTTAAATTCAAAAATCACAATGCCGACTTAAGTACAAGATGACTGACACTCTAACTTTCTATGACTTGAAATTCTTCTGTGAGTCCAATTTTAGATTCCGATGCTTCACTTCAGGTTCACTGTATCCCTTGGACCTTCTTATTGACGATGAAACACAGAAATTGCATCGGATTTAAATTCAAAACGCACAATGCCGACTTAAGTAAAAGAGGACTGACACTCTCACTTTCTATGATTTGAACCTCTCCTGTGAGTCCAGTTTTAGATTCCGATGCTTCACTTCAGGTTTACTGTATCCCTTGAACCTTCTTATTGACGATGACACACAGAAATTGGAACGGAATTAAATTCCAAAGGCACAATGCCGACTTAAGTACAAGAGGACTGACAATCTAACTTTCTATGATTTGAACCTCTCCTGTGAGTCCGGTTTTAGATTCCGATGCTTCACTTCAGGTTTACTGTATCCCTTGGACCTTCTTATTGACGATGAAACATAGAATTTGCATCCGAATTTAATACAAAAGGCACAATGCCGACTTAAGTGCAAGAGGACTGACACTCTCACTTTCTATGATTTCAACCTCTCCTGTGAGTCCAGTTTTAGATTCCGATGCTTCCCCTCAGGTTTACTGCATCCCTTGGACCTTCTTATTGACGATGAAAGACAGAAATTGCATCCGAATTTAATACAAATGGCACAATGCCGTCTTAAGTACAAGAGGGCTGACACTCTCACTTTCTATGATTCGAACCTCTCCTGTGAGGTCAGACTTAGATTCCAATGCTTCACTTCAGGTTTACTGTATCCCTTGGACCTTCTTATTGACGATAAAACACAGAAACCGCATCCAAATTTAATACAAATGCCACAATGCCGACTTAAGTAAAAGAGGACTGACACTCTCACTTTCTATGATTTGAACCTCTCCTGTGAGTCCAGTCTTAAATTCCGATGCTTCACTCCAGGTTTACTGTATCCGTTGGACCTTCTTATTGACGATGAAACACAGAAATTGCATCGGACTTAAATTCAAAAATCACAATGCCGACTTAAGTACAAGATGAATGACACTCTAACTTTCTATGACTTGAAATTCTTCTGTGAGTCCAATTTTACATTCCGATGCTTCACTTCAGGTTTACTGTATCCCTTGGACCTTCTTATTGACGATGAAACACAGAGTTTGCATCCGAAATTAATACAAAAGGCACAATGCCGACTTAAGTACAAGAGGACTGACACTCTAACTTTCTATGATTTGAATCCCTCCTGTGAGTCCAGTTTTAGATTCCGATGCTTCACTTCAGTTTTACTGTATCCTTTAGACCTTCTTATTGACGATGAAACACAGAAATTGCATCGGAATTAAATTCAAAAGGCACAATGCCGACCTAAGTAGAAGAGAACTGACACTATCACTTACTATGATTTGAACCTCTCCTGTGAGTCCAGTTTTAGATTCCGATGCTTGACTTCAGGTTTACAGTATCCCTTGGACCTTCTTATTGACGATGAAACACAGAAATTGCATCCGAATTTAATACAAATGGCAGAATGCCGACTTAAGTACAAGAGGACAGACCCTCTCACTTTCTATGATTCGAACCTCTCCTGTGAGGTCAGATTTAGATTCCGATGCTTCACTCCAGGTTTACTGTATCCCTTGGACCTTCTTAATGACGATGAAACACAGAAATTGCTTCCGAATTTAATACAAAACTCACAATGGCGACTTAAGTACAAGAGGACTGACTATCTCACTTTCTATGATTTGAACATCTCCTGTGAGTCCAGTTTTAGATTCCGATGCTTCACTTCAGGTTTACTGTATCCCTTGGACCTTCTTATTGACGATGAAACACAGAAATTGCATCGGATTTAAATTCAAAACGCACAATGCCGACTTAAGTAAAAGAGGACTGCCACTCTCACTTTCTATGATTTGAACCTCTCCGTTGAGTCCAGTTTTAGATTCCGATGCTTCACTTCAGGTTTACTGTATCCCTTGAACCTTCTTATTGACGATGAAACACAGAAATCTGAACGGAATTAAATTCCAAAGGCACAATGCCGACTTAAGTACAAGAGGACTGACAATCTAACTTTCTATGATTTGAACCTCTCCTGTGAGTCCGGTATTAGATTCCGATGCTTCACTTCAGGTTTACTGTATACCTTGGACCTTCTTACTGACGATGAAACACAGAGTTTGCATCCGAATTTAATACAAAAGGCACAATGCCGACTTAAGTACAAGAGGACTGACACTCTCACTTTCTATGATTTGAACCTCTCCTGTGAGTCCAGTTTTAGATTCCGATGCTTCACTTCTGGTTTACTGTATACCGTGCACCTTCTTATTGACGATGAAACACAGAAATTGCATCCGAATTTAATACAAAAAGCACAATGTCGACTTAAGTACAAGATGACTGACATTCTAACTTTCTATGATTTGAACCTCTCCTGTGAGTCCAGTTTTAGATTCCGATGCTTCACTTCAGGTTTACTGTATACCTTGCACCTTCTGATTGACGATGAAACACAGAAATTGCATCGGAATTTAATACAAAAGGCACAATGCCGACTTAAGTAAATGAGGACTGACTCTCTAACTTTCTATGATTTGAACCTCTCCTGTAAGTCCACTTTTAGATTCTGATGCTTCACTTCAGGTTTACTGTATCCCTTGGACCTTCTTATTGACGATGAAACACAGAAATTGCATCGGAATTTAATACAAAATGCACAATGCTGACTTAAGTAAAAGAGGACTGACACTCTGACATTCTATGATTTGAACCTCTCCTGCGAGTCCAATTTTTAGGTTCCGATGCTTCACTTAATGTTTACTGTATCCCATGGACCTTCTTATTGATGATGAAACACAGAGTTTGCATCCAAATTTAATACAAAAGGTACAATGCCGACTTAAGTACAAGAGGACTGACACTCTTACTTTCTATGATTTGAACCTCTCCTGTGACTCCAGTTTTAGATTCCGATGTTTCACTTCAGGTTTACTTTTTCCTTGGACCTTCTTATTGACTATGAAACACAGGAATTGCATCCGAATTTTATACAAATGGCACAATGCCAACTTAAGTACAAGAGGACGGACACTCTCTCTTTCTATGATTTGAACCTCTCCTGTGAGTCCGGTTTTAAATTCCGATGCTTCACTTCAGGTTTACTGTATACCTTGCACCTTCTTATTGACGATGATTCATAGAAATTGCATCGGAATATAATGCAAAAGCCTTAATGCCGACTTAAATAAAAGAGGACTAACACTCTACGTTTCTATGATTTGAATCTCTCCTGCGAGTCCAGTTTTAGATTCTGATGCTTCACTTAAGGTTCACTGTATCCCTTGGACCTTGTTATTGACGATGAAACACAGATATTGCATCCGAATTTAATACAAAAGGCATAATACGGACTCAAGTACAAGAGGAGTGACACTCTCACTTTCTATGATTTGAACCTCTCCTGTGAGTCCAGTCTTAGATTCCGATGCTTCACTCCAGGTTTACTGTTTCCCTGGGACCTTCTTATCGACGATGAAACACAGAAATTGCATCCGAAATAAATTAAAAAATCACAATGCCGACTTAAGTACAAGAGGACTGACACTCTAACTTTCTATGATTTTCACCTCTCCTGTGAGTCCAGTTTTAGATTCCGATGCTTCACTTAATGTTTACTGTATCCCTTGGACCTTCTTATTGACGATGAAACACAGGAATTGCATCCGAATTTAATACAAAAGGCACAATACCGACTTAAGTACAAGAGGAGTGACACTCTAACTTTCTATGATTTGAATCTCTCCAGTGAGTCCAGTTTTTGATTCCGATGCTTCACTTCAGGTTTACTGTATCCTTTGGACCTTCTTATTGACGATGAAACACAGAAATTGCATCGGAATTAAATTCAAAAGACACAATGCCGACCTAACTAGAAGAGGACTGACACTCTCACTTTCAATGATTTGAACCTCTCCTGTGAGTCCAGTTTAAGATTCCGATGCTTCACTTCAGGTTTACTGAATACCTTGCACCTTTTTATTAACGATGAAACATAGTAATTGCATCGGAATTTAATGCAATAGGCACAATGCCGACTTAAGTAAAAGAGGACAGACACTCTAACATTCTATGATTTGAACCTCTCCTGTGAGTCCAGTTTTAGATTCCGATGCTTCACTTCAGGTTTATTGTATCCCTTGGACATTCTTATTGACGATGGAACACAGAAATTGTATCCGAATTTAACACAAATGCCACAATGCCGACTTAAGTACAAGAGGACTGACACTCTCACTTTCTATGATTTGAAACTTTCCTGTGAGTCCAGTTTTTGATTCCGATGCTTCACTTCAGGTTTACTGTATCCCTTGGACCTTCTTATTGACGTTGAAACACAGAATTGGCATCGGAATTAAATTCAATACGCACATTGCCGACTTAAGTAAATGAGGACTGACACTCTCATTTTCTATGATTTGCACCTCTCCTGTGAGTCCAGTCTTAGATTCCAATGCTTCATTCCAGGTTTACTGTATCCCTTGGACCTTCTTATTGACGATGAAGCACAGAAATTGCATCGGAATTAAATTCAAAAATCACAATGCAGAGTTAAGTACAAGAGGAATGACACTCTAACTTTCTATGATTTGAGCCTCTCCTGTGAGTCCAGTTTTAGATTCCGATGCTTCACTTCAGATGTACTATATCCCTTGGACCTTCTTATTGACGATGAAACACAGAGTTTGCATCCGAAATTAATACAAATGGCACAATGTCGACATAAGTACAAGAGGACTGACACTCTCACTTTCTATGATTTGAACCTCTCCTGTGAGTCCAGTTTTAGATCCCGAGGCTTCACTTCAGGTTTACTGTATCCCTTGGACCTTTTTATTGACGATGAAACACAGAAATTGCATCCGAATTTAATACAAAAGGCACAATGGCGACTTAAGTACAAGACAACTGACACTCTCACTTTCTATGAAGTGAACCTCTCCTGTGAGTCCAGTTTCAGATTCCGATGCTTCACTTCAGGTTTACTGCATACCTTGCACCTTCTTATTGACGATGAAACATAGAACTTGCATCGGAATTAAATTCAAAAGAACCTCTCCTATGAGTCGAGTTTTAGATCCCGATGCTTCACTTCAGGTTTACTGTATCCCTTGGACCTTTTTATTGACGATGAAACACAGAGTTTGCATCCAAATTTAATACAAAAGGTACAATGCCGACTTAAGTACAAGAGGACTGACACTCTTACTTTCTATGATTTGAACCTCTCCTGTGAGTCCAGTTTTAGATTCCGATGTTTCACTTCAGGTTTACTGTATTCCTTGGACCTTCTTATTGACTATGAAACACAGGAATTGCATCCGAATTTAATACAAATGACACAATGCCAACTTAAGTACAAGAGGACTGACACTCTTTCTTTCTATGATTTGAACTTCTCCTGTGAGTCCGGTTTTAAACTCCGATGCTTCACTTCAGGATTACTGTATACCTTGCACCTTCTTATTGATGATGAAACATAGAAATTGCATCGAAATTTAATGCAAAATCCACAATGCCGACTTAAATAAAATAGGACTAACACTCTAACTTTCTATGATTTGAACCTCTCCTGTGAGTCCAGTTTTAGATTCCGATGCTTCACTTCAGGTTTACTGTATTCCTTGGACCTTCTTATTGACGATGAAACACAGAAATTGCATCCGAATTTAATACAAATGGCACAATGTCGACTTAAGTACAAGAGGACTGGCACTCTCACTTTCTATGATTTGAACCTCTCCTGTGAGTCCAGTTTTAGATTCCGATGCTTCACTTCAGTTTTACTGTATCCTTTGGACCTTCTTATTGACGATGAAACACAGAAATTGCATCGGAATTAAATTCAAAAGGCACAATGCCGACCTAAGTAGAAGAGAACTGACACTCTCACTTTCTATGATTTGAACCTCTCCTGTGAGTCCAGTTTTAGATTCCAATGCTTCACTTCTGGTTTACTGTATCCCTTGGACCTTCTTATTGACGATGAAACACAGAAAATGCATCCGAATGTGATACAAATGCCAAAATGCCGACATAAGTACAAGAGGACTGACGCTCTTACTATCTATGATATGAACCTCTCCTGTGAGTCCAGTTTTAGATTCCGATGCTTCACTTCAGATTTACTGTATACCTTGCACCTTCTTATTGACGATGAAACACAGAGTTTGCATCCGAATTTAATACAAAAGGCACAATGCCGACTTAAATACAAGAGGACTGACACTCTTACTTTCTATGATTTGAACCTCTCCTGTGAGTCCAGTTTTCGATTCCGATGCTTCACTACAGGTTTACTGTATCCCTTGGACCTTCTTATTGACGATGAAACACAGAAATTGCATCCGAATTTAATACAAATGCCACAATGCCGACTTAAGTACAAGAGGACTGACACTCTACTTTCTATGATTTGAACCTCTCCTGTGAGTCCAGTTTTAGATTCCGATACTTCACTTCAGGTTTACAGTATCCCTTGGACCCTCTTATTGACGATGAAACACAGAAATTGCATCCGAATTTAATACAAATGGCACAATGCCGACCTAAGTACAAGAGGACAGACACTCTCACTTTCTATGATTCGATCTTCTCCTGTGAGGTCAGATTTAGATTCCGATGCTTCACTCCAGGTTTACTGTATACCTTGCACCTTCTTATTGATGATGAAACACAGAATTTGCATCGGAATTAAATTCAAAAGGCACAATGCCGTCTTAAGTACAAGAGGACTGACCCTCTCACTTTCTATGATTTGAACCTCTCCTGTGAGTCCAGTTTTAGATTCCGATGCTTCACTTCAGGTTTACTGTATCCCTTGGACCTTCTAATTGACGATGAAACACAGAGTTTGCATCCGAATTTAATACAAAAGGTACAATACCGACTTAAGTACAAGAGGACAGACACTCTAACGTTCTATGATTTGAACCTCTCCTGTGAGTCCAGTTTTAGATTCCGATGCTTCCCTTCAGGTTTACTGTATCCCTTGGACCTTCTTATTGACGATGAAACACAGAAATTGCATCCGAATTTAATACAAAAGTCACAATGGCGACTTAAGTACAAGAGGACTGACTATCTCACTTTCTATGATTTGAACATCTCCTGTGAGTCCAGTTTTAGATTCCGATGCTTCACTTCAGGTTTACTGTATCCCTTGGACCTTCTTATTGACGATGAAACACAGAAATTGCATCGGATTTAAATTCAAAACGCACAATGCCGACTTAAGTAAAAGAGGACTGACACTCTCACTTTCTATGATTTGAACCTCTCCTGTGAGTCCAGTTTTAGGTTTCGATGCTTCACTTCAGGTTTACTGTATCCCTTGAACCTTCTTATTGACGATGACACACAGAAATTGGAACGGAATTAAATTCCAAAGGCACAATGCCGACTTAAGTACAAGAGGACTGACAATGTAACTTTCTATGATTTGAACCTCTCCTGTGAGTCCGGTTTTAGATTCCGATGCTTCAGTTCAGGTTTACTGTATCCCTTGGACCTTCTTATTGACGATGAAACATAGAGTTTGCATCCGAATTTAATACAAAAGGCACAATGCCGACTTAAGTGCAAGAGGACTGACACTCTCACTTTCTATGATTTCAACCTCTCCTGTGAGTCCAGTTTTAGATTCCGATGCTTCCCCTCAGGTTTACTGCATCCCTTGGACCTTCTTATTGACGATGAAACACAGAAATTTTATCCGAATTTAATACAAATGGAGCAATGCCGACTTAAGTACAAGAGGGCTGACACTCTCACTTTCTATGATTCGAACCTCTCCTGTGAGGTCAGATTTAGATTCCGGTGCTTCACTTCAGGTTTAATGTATCCCTTGGACCTTCTTATTGACGATAAAACACAGAAACCGCATCCAAATTTAATACAAATGCCACAATGCCGACTTAAGTAAAAGAGGACTGACACTCTCACTTTCTATGATTTGAACCTCTCCTGTGAGTCCAGTCTTAAATTCCGATGCTTCACTCCAGGTTTACTGTATCCGTTGGACCTTCTTATTGACGATGAAACACAGAAATTGCATCGGACATAAATTCAAAAATCACAATGCCGACTTAAGTACAAGATGACTGACACTCTAACTTTCTATGACTTGAAATTCTTCTGTGAGTCCAATTTTAGATTCCGATGCTTCACTTCAGGTTTACTGTATCCCTTGGACCTTCTTATTGACGATGAAACACAGAGTTTGCATCCGAAATTAATACAAAAGGCACAATGCCGACTTAAGTACAAGAGGACTGACACTCTAACTTTCTATGATTTGAATCTCTCCTGTGAGTCCAGTTTTAGATTCCGATGCTTCACTTCAGTTTTACTGTATCCTTTAGACCTTCTTATTGACGATGAAACACAGAAATTGCATCGGAATTAAATTCAAAAGGCACAATGCCGACCTAAGTAGAAGAGAACTGACACTCTCACTTTCTATGATTTGAAACTCTCCTGTGAGTCCAGTTTTAGATTCCGATGCTTGACTTCAGGTTTACAGTATCCCTAGGACCTTCTTATTGACGATGAAACACAGAAATTGCATCCGAATTTAATACAAATGGCACAATGCCAACTTAAGTACAAGAGGACAGACACTCTCACTTTCTATGATTCGAACCTCTCCTGTGAGGTCAGATTTAGATTCCGATGCTTCACTCCAGGTTTACTGTATACCTTGCACCTTCTTATTGATGATGAAACACAGAAATTGCATCGGAATTAAATTCAAAAGGCACAATGCCGTCATAAGTACAAGAGGACTGACACTCTCACTTTCTATGATTTGAACCTCTCCTGTGAGTCCAGTTTTAGATTCCGATGCTTCACTTCAGGTTTACTGTATCCCTTGGACCTTCTAATTGACGATGAAACACAGAGTTTGCATCCGAATTTAATACAAAAGGTACAATACCGACTTAAGTACAAGAGGACAGACACTCTAACTTTCTATGATTTGAACCTCTCCTGTGAGTCCAGTTTTAGATTCCGATGCTTCCCTTCAGGTTTACTGTATCCCTTGGACCTTCTTATTGACGATGAAACACAGAAATTGCATCCGAATTTAATACAAAAATCTCAATGGCGACTTAAGTACAAGAGGACTGACTATCTCACTTTGTATGATTTGAACATCTCCTGTGAGTCCAGTTTTAGATTCCTATGCTTCACTTCAGGTTTACTGTATCCCTTGGACCTTCTTATTGACGATGAAACACAGAAATTGCATCGGATTTAAATTCAAAACGCACAATGCCGACTTAAGTAAAAGAGGACTGACACTCTCACTTTCTATGATTTGAACCTCTCCTGTGAGTCCAGTTTTAGATTCCGATGCTTCACTTCAGGTTTACTGTATCCCTTGAACCTTCTTATTGACGATGAAACACAGAAATTGGAACGGAATTAAATTCCAAAGGCACAATGCCGACTTAAGTACAAGAGGACTGACAATCTATCTTTCTATGATTTGAACCTCTCCTGTGAGTCCGGTATTAGATTCCGATGCTTCACTTCAAGTTTACTGTATACCTTGGACCTTCTTACTGACGATGAAACACAGAGTTTGCATCCGAATTTAATACAAAAGGCACAATGCCGACTTAAGTACAAGAGGACTGACACTCTCACTTTCTATGATTTGAACCTCTCCTGTGAGTCCAGTTTTAGATTCCGATGCTTCACTTCTGGTTTACTGTATACCGTGCACCTTCTTATTGACAATGAAACACAGAAATTGCATCACAATTTAATACAAAAGGCACAATGTCGACTTAAGTACAAGATGACTGACATTCTAACTTTCTATGATTTCAACCTGTCCTGTGAGTCCAGTTTTAGATTCCGATGCTTCCCCTCAGGTTTACTGCATCCCTTGGACCTTCTTATTGACGATGAAACACAGAAATTGCATCCAAATTTAATACAAATGGCACAATGCCGACTTAAGTACAAGAGGGCTGACACTCTCACTTTCTATGATTCGAACCTCTCCTGTGAGGTCAGATTTAGATTCCGATGCTTCACTTCAGGTTTACTGTATCCCTTGGACCTTCTTATTGACGATAAAACACAGAAACCGCATCCAAATTTAATACAAATGCCACAATGCCGCTTTAAGTAAAAGAGGACTGACACTCTCACTTTCTATGATTTGAACCTCTCCTGCGAGTCCAGTCTTAAATTCCGATGCTTCACTCCAGGTTTACTGTATCCGTTGGACCTTCTTATTGACGATGAAACACAGAAATTGCATCGGACTTAAATTCAAAAATCACAATGCCGACTTAAGTACAAGATGACTGACACTCTAACTTTCTATGACTTAAAATTCTTCTGTGAGTCCAATTTTAGATTCCGATGCTTCACTTCAGGTTTACTGTATCCCTTGGACCTTCTTATTGACGATGAAACACAGAGTTTGCATCCGAAATTAATACAAAAGGCACAATGCCGACTTAAGTACAAGAGGACTGACACTCTACCTTTCTATGATTTGAATCTCTCCTGTGAGTCCAGTTTTAGATTCCGATGCTTCACTTCAGTTTTACTGTATCCTTTAGACCTTCCTATTGACGATGAAACACAGAAATTGCATCGGAATTAAATTCAAAAGGCACAATGCCGTCATAAGTACAAGAGGACTGACACTCTCACTTTCTATGATTTGAACCTCTCCTGTGAGTCCAGTTTTAGATTCCGATGCTTCACTTCAGGTTTACTGTATCCCTTGGACCTTCTAATTGACGATGAAGCACAGAGTTTGCATCCGAATTTAATTCAAAAGGTACAATACCGACTTAAGTACAAGAGGACAGACACTCTAACTTTCTATGATTTGAACCTCTCCTGTGAGTCCAGTTTTAGATTCTGATGCTTCCCTTCAGGTTTACTGTATCCCTTGGACCTTCTTATTGACGATGAAACACCGAAATTGCATCCGAATTTAATACAAAAATCACAATGGCGACTTAAGTACAAGAGGACTGACTATCTCACTTTCTATGATTTGAACATCTCCTGTGAGTCCAGTTTTAGATTCCGATGCTTCACTTCAGGTTTACTGTATCCCTTGGACCTTCTTATTGACGATGAAACACAGAAATTGCATCGGATTTAAATTCAAAACGCACAATGCCGACTTAAGTACAAGAGGACTGACAATCTAACTTTCTATGATTTGAACCTCTCCTGTGAGTCCGGTATTAGATTCCGATGCTTCACTTCAGGTTTACTGTATACCTTGGACCTTCTTACTGACGATGAAACACAGAGTTTGCATCCGAATTTAATACAAAAGGCACAATGCCGACTTAAGTACAAGAGGACTGACACTCTCACTTTCTATGATTTGAACCTCTCCTGTGAGTCCAGTTTTAGATTCCGATGCTTCACTTCTGGTTTACTGTATACCGTGCACCTTCTTATTGACGATGAAACACAGAAATTGCATCCGAATTTAATACAAAAGGCACAATGTCGACTTAAGTACAAGATGACTGACATTCTAACTTTCTATGATTTGAACCTCTCCTGTGAGTCCAGTTTTAGATTCCGATGCTTCACTTCAGGTTTACTGTATACCTTGCACCTTCTGATTGACGATGAAACACAGAAATTGCATCGGAATTTAATACAAAAGGCACAATGCCGACTTAAGTAAATGAGGACTGACTCTCTAACTTTCTATGATTTGAACCTCTCCTGTGAGTCCGGTTTTAAATTCCGATGCTTCACTTCAGGTTTACTGTATACCTTGCACCTTCTTATTGACGATGAAAAATAGAAATTGCATCGGAATATAATGCAAAAGCCACAATGCCGACTTAAATAAAAGAGGACTAACACTCTACGTTTCTATGATTTGAACCTCTCCTGTGAGTCCAGTTTTAGATTCCGATGCTTCACTTCAGGTTTACAGTATACCTTGCTCCTTCTTATTGACGATGAAACACTGAAATTGCATTCGAATTTAATACAAATGGCACAATGCCGACTTAAGTACAAGAGGACTGACATTCTAACTTTCTATGATTTGAACCTCTCCTGTGAGTCCAGTTTTAGATTCCGATGCTTCACTTCAGGTTTACTGTATCCCTCGGACCTTCTTATTGACGATGAAACACAGAAATTGCATCCGAATTTAATACAAAAGGCACAATGCCGACTTAAGTGAAAGAGGACTGACACTCTAACATTCAATGATTTGAACCTCTCCTGCGAGTCCAGTTTTAGATTCCGATGCTTCACTTCAGTTTTACTGTATCCCTTGGACCTTCTTATTGACGAAGAAACACAGAAATTTCATCCGAATTTAATACAAATGCAACAATGCCGACTTAAGTACAAGAGGACTGACACTCTCCCTTTCTATGATTTGAACCTCTCCTGTGAGTCCAGTCTTAGATTCCGATGCTTCACTCCAGGTTTACTGTTTCCCTGGGACCTTCTTATTGACGATGAAACACAGGAATTGCATCCGAATTTAATACAAAAGGCACAATACCGACTTAAGTACAAGAGGAGTGACACTCTAACTTTCTATGATTTGAATCTCTTCAGTGAGTCCAGTTTTTGATTCCGATGCTTCACTTCAGGTTTACTGTATCCTTTGGACCTTCTTATTGACGATTAAACACAGAAATTGCATCGGAATTAAATTCAAAAGGCACAATGCCGACCTAAGTAGAAGAGGACTGACACTCTCACTTTCTATGATTTGAACCTCTCCTGTGAGTCCAGTTTTAGATTCCGATGCTTCACTTCAGGTTTACTGAATACCTTGCACCTTTTTATTGACGATGAAACATAGTAATTGCATCGGAATTTAATGCAATAGGCACAATGCCGACTTAAGTAAAAGAGGACAGACACTCTAACATTCTATGATTTGAACCTCTCCTGTGAGTCCAGTTTCAGATTCCGATGCTTCACTTCAGGTTTACTGTATCCCTTGGACGTTCTTATTGGCGATGAAACACAGAAATTGCATCGCAATTAAATTCAAAAGGCGCAGTGCCGACCTATGTAGAAGACGACTAACACTCTCACTTTCTATGACTTGAACCTCTCCTGTGAGTCCAGTTTTGGATTCCGATGCTTCACTTCAGGTTTACTGTATCCCTTGGACCTTCTTATTGACGATGAAACACAGAAATTGAATCCGAATTTAATACAAAAGGCACAATGGCGACTTAAGTACAAGAGGACTGACACTCTCACTTTCTGTGATTTGAACCTCTCCTGTGAGTCCAGTTTTAGATTCAGATGCTTCACTTCAGGTTTACTGTATCCCTTGGACCTTCTTATTCACGATGAAACACCGAAATTGCATCCGAATTTAATACAAATGGCACAATGTCGACTTAAGTACATGAGGGCTGACATTCTCACTTTCTATGATTTGAACCTCTCCTGTGAGTCCAGTTTTAGTTTCCGATGCTTCACTTCAGGTTTACTGTATACCTTGCACCTTCTTATTGACGATGAAACACAGAAATTGCATCCGAATTTAATACACAAAGCACAATGCCGACTTAAGTACAAGAGGACTGACATTCTAACTTTCTATGATTTGAACCTCTCCTGTGAGTCCAGTTTTGGATTCCGATGCTTCACTTCAGGTTTACTGTATCCCTTGCACCTTCTTATTGACGATGAAACACAGAAATTGTATCCGAATTTAATACACAAGGCACAATGCCGACTTAAGTACAAGAGGACTGATATTCTAACTTTCTATGTTTTGAACCTCTCCTGTGAGTCCAGTTTTAGATTCTGATGTTTCACTTCAGGTTTACTGTATCCCTTGGACCTTCTTATTGACGATGGAACACAGAGTTTGCATCTGAATTTAATACAAAAGGCACAATGCCGACTTAAGTACTAGAGGACTGGCACTCTAACTTTCTATGATTTGAACCTCTCCTGTGAGTCAAGTTTTAGATTCCGATGCTTCACTTCAGGTTTACTGTATCCCTTGGACCTTCTTATTGACGATGAAACACAGAAATTGCATCCAAAATTAATACAAAAGTAACAATGTCGACTTAAGTACATGAGGACTGACACTCTCACTTTCTATGATTTGAACATCTCCTGTGAGTCCAGTTTCAGATTCCGATGCTTCACTTCAGGTTTACTGTATCCCTTGGACGTTCTTATTGACGATGAAACACAGAAATTGTATCGGAATTAAATTCAAAAGGCACAGTGCCGACCTAAGTAGAAGACGACTAACACTCTCACTTTCTATGATTTGAACCTATCCTGTGAGTCCAGTTTTAGATTCCGATGTTTCACTTCAGGTTTACTGTATCCCTTGGACGTTCTTATTGACGATGAAACACAGAAATTGCATCCGAATTTAATACAAAAGGCACAATGGCGACTAAAGTACAAGATGACTGACACTCTCACTTTCTATGATTTGAACC
The DNA here is from genome assembly GCF_021461395.2 of Schistocerca americana. Lineage (NCBI taxonomy): Eukaryota > Metazoa > Arthropoda > Insecta > Orthoptera > Acrididae > Schistocerca > Schistocerca americana. Next base: position 225,923,703 of record NC_060127.1, on the reverse strand, counting down.
TCTCCTGTGAGTCCAGTTTTAGATTCCGATGCTTCACTTCAGGTTTACTGTATCCCATGGACCTTCTTATTCACGATGAAACACCGAAATTGCATCCGAATTTAATACAAATGGCACAATGTCGACTTAAGTACAAGAGGGCTGACAGTCTCACTTTCTATGATTTGAACCTCTCCTGTGAGTCATGTTTTAGATTCCGATGCTTCACTTCAGGTTTACTGTATACCTTGCACCTTCTTGTTGACGATGAAACACAGAAATTGCATCCGAATTTAATACACAAGGCACAATGCCGACTTAAGTACAAGAGGATTGACATTCTAACTTTCTATGATTTGAACCTCTCCTGTGAGTCCAGTTTTAGATTCCGATGCTTCACTTCAGGTTTACTGTATCCCTTGGACCTTCTTATTGACGATGAAACACAGAAATTGCATCCGAATTTAATACTAATGGCACAATGCTGACTTAAGTACAAGAGCACTTACACTCTCACTTTCCATGATTCGAACTTCTCCTGTGAGGTCAGATTTAGATTCCGATGCTACACTTCAGGTTTACTGTATACCTTGCACCTTCTTATTGACGATGAAACACAGAAATTGCATCGGAATTAAATTCAAAAGGCACAATTCCGACTTAAGTACAAGAGGACTGACACTCTCACTTTCTATGATTTGAACCTCTGCTGTGAGTCCAGTTTTAGATTCTGATGCTTCACTTCAGGTTTACTGTATCCCTTGGACCTTCTTATTGACGATGAAACACAGAAATTGCATCCGAATTTAATACAAAAATCACAATGGCGACTTAAGTACAAGAGGACTGACACTCTCACTTTCTATGATTTGAACATCTCCTGTGAGTCCAGTTTCAGATTCCGATGCTTCACTTCAGATTTACTGTATCCCTTGGACCTTCTTATTGACGATGAAACACAGAAATTGCATCGGAATTAAATTCAAATGGCACAATGCCGACTTAAGTACAAGAGGACTGACACTCTAATTTCCTATGTTTTGAACCTCTCCTGTGAGTCCAGTTTTAGATTCCGATGCTTCACTTCAGGTTTACTGTATCCCTTGGACCTACTTATTGACGACGAAACACAGAGATTGCATCCGAATTTAATACAAAAGGCACAATGCCGACTTAAGTACAACAGGACTGACGCTCTAAATTTCTATGATTTGAACCTCTCCTGTGAGTCCAGTTTTGGATTCCGATGCTTCACTTCAGGTTTACTGTATCCCTTGGACCTTCATATTGACGATGAAACACAGAAAATGCATCAGAATTTAATACAAAAGGCACAATGGCGACTTAAGTACAAGAAGACTGACACTCTCACTTTCTATGATTTGAACCTCTCCTGTGAGTCCAGTTTTAGATTCCGATGCTTCACTTCTGGTATACTGTATCCCTTGGACCTCCTTATTGACGATGAAACACAGAAATTGCATCCAAATTTAATACAAATGGCACAAAGTCGACTTAAGTATAAGAGGACTGACACTCTCACTTTCTATGATTTGAACCTCTCCTGTGTGTCCAGTTTTAGATTCCGATGCTTCACTTCCGGTTTACTGTATCCCTTGGACCTTCTTATTGACAATTAAACACAGAAAGAGCATGGGAATTAAATTCGAAAGGCATAATGCCGACCTAAGTACAAGAGGACTGACACTCTAACTTTCTATGATTTGAAACTCTCCTGTGAGTCCAGTTTTAGATTCCGATGCTACACTTCAGGTTTACTGTATCCCTTGGACCTTCTTATTGACGATGAAACACATAAATTGCATCCGAATTTAATACAAAAGACACAATGGCGACTTAAGTACAAGAGGACTGACACTATCACTTTCTATGATTTGAACCTCTCCTGTGAGTCTAGTTTTAGATTCCGATGCTTCACTTCAGGTTTACTGTATACCTTGCACCTTCTTATTGACGATGAAACACAGAAATTGTATCCGAATTTAATACACAAGGCACAATGCCAACTTAAGTACAAGAGGACTGATATTCTAACTTACTATGATTTGAACCTCTCCTGTGAGTCCAGTTTTAGATTCCGATGTTTCACTTCAGGTTTACTGTATCCCTTGGACCTTCTTATTGACGATGAAACACAGCGTTTGCACCTGAATTTAATACAAAAGGCACAATGCCGACTTAAGTACAAGAGGACTGACACTCTAACTTTCTATGATTTGAACCTCTCCTGTGAGTCCAGTTTTGGTTTCCGATGCTTTACTTCAGGTTTACTGTATCCCTTGGACCTTCTTATTGACGATGACACACAGAAATTGCATCCGTATTTAATTCAAAAGGCACAATGCCGACTTAAGTACAAGCGGACTGACTCTCTAACTTTCTATGAATTTAACCTCTCCTGTGAGTCCAGTTTTAGATTCCGATGCTTCACTTCAGGTTTACTGTATCCCTTGGACCTTCTTATTGACGATGAAACACAGAGTTTGCATCCGAATTTAATACGAAAGGCACAATGCCGACTTAAGTACAAGAGGACTGACACTCATACTTTCTATGATTTGAACCTCTCCTGTGAGTCCACTTTTAGATTCCGATGCTTTACTTCAGGTTTACTGTATCCCTTGGACCTTCTTATTGACGATGACACACAGAAATTGCTTCCGAATTTAATACAAAAGGCGCAACGGCGACTTAATTACAAGAGGACTGACACTGTCACTTTCTATGATTTGAACATCTCCTGTGAGTCCAGTTATAGATTCCGATGCTTCACTTCAGGTTTACTGTATCCCTTGGACGTTCTTGTTGACGATGAAACACAGAAATTGCATCGGAATTAAATTCAAAAGGCACAGTGCCGACCTAAGTAGAAGACGACTAACACTCTCACTTTCTATGATTTGAACCTATCCTGTGAGTCCAGTTTTAGATTCCGATGCTTCACTTCAGGTTTACTGTATCCCTTGGACCTTCTTATTGACGATGAAACACAGAAATTGCATCCGAATATAATACAAAAGGCACAATGGCGACTTAAGTACAAGAGGACTGACACTCTCACTTTCTATGATTTGAACCTCTCCTGTGAGTCCAGTTTTAGATTCCGATGCTTCAATTCAGGTTTACTGTATCCCTTGGACCTTCTTATTCACGATGAAACACCGAAATTGCATCCGAATTTAATACAAATGGCACAATGTCGACTTAAGTACAAGAGGGCTGACATTCTCACTTTCTATGATTTGAACCTCTCCTTTAAGTCCAGTTTTAGATTCCGATGCTTCACTTCAGGTTTACTGTATACCTTGCACCTTCTTATTGACGATGAAACACAGAAATTGCATCCGAATTTAAAACACAAGGCACAATGCCGACTTAAGTACAAGAGGACTGACATTCTAACTTTCTATGATTTGAACCTCTCCTGTGAGTCCAGTTTTAGATTCCGATGCTTCACTTCAGGTTTACTGTATCCCTTGGACCTTCTTATTGACGATGAAACACAGAAATTGCATCCGAATTTAATACAAATGGCACAATGCCGACTTAAGTACAAGAGCACAGACACTCTCACTTTCCATGATTCGAACTTCTCCTGTGAGGTCAGATTTAGATTCCGATCCTTCTCTTCAGGTTTACTGTATACCTTGCACCTTCTTATTGACGATGAAACACAGAAATTGCATCGGAATTAAATTCAAAAGGCACAATTCCGACTTAAGTACAAGAGGACTGACACTCTCACTTTCTATGATTCGAACCTCTCCTGTGAGGTCAGATTTAGATTCCGATGCTTCACTTCACGTTTACTGTATACCTTGCACCTTCTTATTGACGATGAAACACAGAAATTGCATCGGAATTATATCTAAAGGCACAATGCCGTCTTAAGTACAAGAGGACTGACACTCTCACTTTCTATGATTTGAACCACTCCTGTGGGTCAAGTTTTAGTTTCCGATGCTTCACTTCAGGTTTCCTGTATCCCTTGGACCCTCTAATTGACGATGAAACACAGAGTTTGCATCCGAATCTAATACAAAAGGTACAATGCCGACGTAAGTACAACAGGACTGACACTCTAACTTTCTATGATTTCAACCTCTCTGTGAGTCCAGTTTTAGATTCCGATGCTTCACTTCAGGTTTTGTATCCCTTGGACCTTCTTATTGACGATGAAACAGAGAAATTGCATCCGAATTTAATACCAAAATCACAATGGCGACTTAAGTACAAGAGGAGTGACACTCACACTTTCTATGACTTGACATCTCCTGTGAGTCCAGTTTTAGATTCCGATACTTCACTTCAGGTTTACTGTGTCCCTTGGACCATCTTATTGACGATGAAACACAGAAATGACATCGGTATTAAATTCAAAACGCACAATGCCGCCTTAAGTACAAGAGGGCTGACACTCTAACTTTCTATGATTTGCACCTCTCCTGTGACCCCAGTTTTAGATTCCGATGCTTCACTTCAGGTTTACTGTATCCCTTGGACCTTCTTGTTGACTATGAAACACAGAAATTGCATCGGAATTAAATTCAAATGGCACAATGCCGACTTAAGTACAAGAGAACTGACACTCTAACTTTCTATGATTTGAACCTCTCCTGTGAGTCCAGTTTTAGATTCCGATGCTTCACTTCTGGTTTACTGTATCCCTTGGACCTTCTTATTGACGACGAAACACAGAGATTGCATCCGAATTTAATACAAAAGGCACAATGCCGACTGAAGTACAAGAGGACTGACACTCTAACTTTCTATGATTTGAACCTCTCCTGTGAGTCCAGTTTTGGATTCCGATGCTTCACTTCAGGTTTACTGTATCCCTTGGACCTTCTTATTGACGATGAAACACAGAAATTGCATCCGAATTTAATACAAAAGGCACAATGGCGACTTAAGTACAAGAGGACTGACACTCTCACTTTCTGTGATTTGAACCTCTCCTGTGAGTCCAGTTTTAGATTCCGATGCTTCACTTCAGGTTTACTGTATCCCTTGGACCTTCTTATTCACGATGAAACACCGAAATTGCATCCGAATTTAATACAAATGGCACAATGTCGACTTAAGTACAAGAGGGCTGACATTCTCACTTTCTATGATTTGAACCTCTCCTGTGAGTCCAGTTTTAGATTCCGATGCCTCACTTCAGGTTTACTGTATCCCTTGGACCTTCTTATTGACAATGAAACGCAGAAATTGCATCCGAATTTAATACAAATGGCACAATGCCGACTTAAGTACAAGAGCACTGACACTCTCACTTTCCATGATTCGAACTTCTCCTGTGAGGTCAGATTTAGATTCCGATGCTACACTTCAGGTTTACTGTATACCTTGCACCTTCTTATTGACGATGAAACTCAGAAATTGCATCGGAATTAAATTCAAAAGGCACAATTCCGACTTAAGTACAAGAGGACTGACACTCTCACTTTCTATGATTTGAACCTCTGCTGTGAGTCCAGTTTTAGATTCTGATGCTTCACTTCAGGTTTACTGTATCCCTTGGACCTTCTAATTGACGATGAAACACAGAGTTTGCATCCGTATTTAATACAAAAGGTACAATGCCGACTTAAGTACAAGAGGACTGACACTCTAACTTTCTATGATTTGAACCTCTCCAGTGAGTCCAGTTTTAGATTCCGATGCCTCACTTCAGGTTTACTGTATCCCTTGGACCTTCTTATTGACGATGAAACACAGAAATTGCATCCGAATTTAATACAAAAATCACAATGGCGACTTAAGTACAAGAGGACTGACACTCTCACTTTCTATGATTTGAACATCTCCTGGGAGTCCAGTTTCAGATTCCGATGCTTCACTTCAGATTTACTGTATCCCTTAGACCTTCTTATTGACGATGAAACACAGAAATTGCATCGGAATTAAATTCAAATGGCACAATGCCGACTTAACTACAAGAGGACTGACACTCTAACTTCCTATGATTTGAACCTCTCCTCTGAGTCCAGTTTTAGATTCCGATGCTTCACTTCAGGTTAACTGTATCCCTTGGACCTTCTTATTGACAATGAAACACAGAAATTGCATCCGAATTTAATACAAATGGCACAATGCCGACTTAAGTACAATAGGACTGACACTCTCACTTTCTATGATTTGAACCTCTCCTGTGAAGTCAGTTTTAGATTCCGATGCTTCACTTCAGGTTCACTGTATCCCTTGGACCTACTTATTGACGATGAAACACAGATATTGCATCGGAATTAAATTTAAAATGCACAATGACGAGTTAAGTAAAAGAGGACTGACACTCTAACTTTCTATGATTTGAACCTCTACTGTGAGTCCAGTTTTAGATTCCGATGCTTCACTTCAGGTTTACTGTATCCCTTGGATCTTCTTATTGACGATGAAACACAGAGTTTGCATCCGAATTTAATACAAATGCACAACGCCGACTTAAGTACAAGAGGACTGACACTCTAACTTTCTATGATTTGAACCTCTCCTGTGAGTCCAGTTTTGGTTTCCGATGCTTTACTTCAGGTTTACTGTATCCCTTGGATCTTCTTATTGACGATGACACACAGAAATTGCATCCGAATTTAATACAAAAGGCACAATGGCGACTTAAGTACAAGAGGACTGACACTCTCACTTTCTATGATTGTAACCTCTCCTGAGAGTCCAGTTTTAGATTCCGATGCTTCACTTCAGGTTTACTGTATCCCTTGGATCTTCTTATTGACGAAGAAACACAGAAATTGCATCCGAAATTAATACAAAAGTCACAATGGTAACTTAAGTACAAGAGGACTGTCACTCTTACTTTCTATGATTTGAACCTCTCCTGTGAGTCCAGTTTTAGATTCCGACGCTTAACTTCAGGTTAACTATATCCCTTGGACCTTCTTATTGCCGATGAGACACAGATACTGCATCGGAATTAAATTTAAAACGCACAATGCCGACTTAAGTAAAAGAGGACTGACACTCTCACTTTCTAAGATTTGAAACTCTCCTGTGAGTCCAGTTTTAGAGTCCGATGCTTCACTTCAGGTTTACTGTATCCCTTGGACCTTCTTATTGACAATGAAACACAGAAATAGCATCGGAATTAAATACAAAAGGCACAATGCCGACTTAAGTACAAGCGGACTGACACTCTAACTTTCTATGATTTGAACCTCTCCTGTGAGTCCAGTTTTAGATTCCGATGCTTCACTTCAGGTTTACTGTATCCCTTGGACCTTGTTATTGACGATGAAACACAGAGTTTGCATCCGAATTTAATACAAAAGGCACAATGCCGACTTAAGTACAAGAGGACTGACAATCTAACTTTCTATGATTTGAACCTCTCCTGTGAGTCCAGTTTCAGATTCCGATGCTTTACTTCAGGTTTACTGTATCCCTTGGACTTTCTTATTGACGATGACACACAGAAATTGCATCCGAATTTAATACAAAAGGCACAACGGCGACGTAAGTACAAGAGGACTGACACGGTCACTTTCTATGATTTGAACATCTCCTGTGAGTCCAGTTCTAGATTCCGATGCTTCACTTCAGGTTTACTGTATCCCTTGGACGTTCTTATTGACGATGAAACACAGAAATTGCATGGGAACTAAATTCAAAAGGTACAGTGCCGACCTAAGTAGAAGAGGACTAACACTCTCAATTTCTATGATTTGAACCTCTCCTGTAATTCCAGTTTTAGATTCCGATGCTTCACTTCAGGTTTACTGTATACCTTGCAGCTTCGTATTGACGATGAAACACAGAAATTGCATCGGAATTAAATTCAAAAGGCACAATGCCGACTTAAGTACAAGAGGACTGACACCCTCACTTTCTATGATTTGAAACTCTCCTGTGAGTCCAGTTTTACATTCCGATGCTTCACTTCAGGTTCACTGTATCCCTTGGACCTTCTTATTGACGATGAAACACAGAGTTTGCAGCCGAATTTAATACAAAAGGCACAATGCCGACTTATGTACAAGAGGACTGACACTCTAACTTTCTATGATTTGAACCTCTCCTGTGAGTCCAGTTTTAGATTCCGATGCTTTACTTCAGATTTACTGTATCCCTTGGACCTTCTTATTGACGATGACACGCAGAAATTGCATCCGAATTTAATACAAAAGGCACAAAGGCGACATAAGTACAAGAGGAGTGACACTCTCACTTTCTATGATTTGAACCGCTCCTGTGAGTCCAGTTTTAGATTCCGAGGCTTCCCTTCAGGTTTACTGTATTCCTTGGACCTTCTTATTGACGATGAAACACAGAAATTGCATCCGAAATTAATACAAAAGTCACAATGGTGACTTAAGTACAAGAGGACTGACACTCTCACTTTATATGATTTGAACCTCTCCTCTGAGTCCAGTTTTAGATTCCGATGCTTCACCTCAGGTTTACTGTATCCCTTGGACCTTCTTATTGACGATGAAACACAGAAATTGCATCCGAATTTAATACAAATGGCGCAATGCCGACTTAAGTACAAGAGGACTGACACTCTCACTTTCTATGATTCGAACCTCTCCTGTGAGTCCAGTTTTAGATTCTGATGCTTCACTTCAGGTTACTGTACCCCTTGGACTTTCTTATTGACGATGAAACACAGAAATTGCATCCGAATTTAATAAAAAAATCACAATGGCGGCTTAAGTGCAAGAGGACTGACACTCTCACTTTCTATGATTTGAACATCTCCTGTGAGTCCAGTTCTAGATTCCGATTCTTCACTTCAGGATTACTGTATCCCTTGGACCTTCTTATTGACGATGAAACACAGATAATGCATCGGAATTAAATTTAAAACATACAATGCCGACTTAAGTAAAAAAAGGACTGACACTCTCAGTATCTATGATTTGAATCTCTCCTGTGAGTCCAGTTTTAGATTCCGATGCTTCACTTCAGGTTTACTGTATCCCTTGGACCTTCTTATTGACAATGAAACACAGAAATAGCATCGGAATGAAATTCAAAAGGCACAATGCCGACATAAGTACAAGAGGACTGACACTCTAACTTTTTCTGATTTGAACCTCTCCTGTGAGTCCAGTTTTAGATTCCAACGCTTCACTTCAGGTTTACTGTATCCCTTAGACCTTCTTATTGTCGATGAAACACAGATATTGCATCCGAAATTAATACAAAAGTCACAATGGTGACTTAAGTACAAGAGGACTGACACTCTCACTTTCTATGTTCGAACCTCTCCTGTGAGGTCAGATTTAGATTCCGATGCTTCACTTCAAGTTTACTGTATCCCTTGGACCTTCTTGTTGACGATAAAAAACAGAAATCGCATCCGAATTTAATACAAATGGCGCAATGCCGTCTTCAGTAAAAGAGGACTGACACTCTAACATTCTATAATTTGAACCACTCCTGCGAATCCAGTTTTAGATCCGATGCTTCACTTCAGGTTTACTGTATACCTTGCACCTTCGTATTGACGATGAAACACAGAAATTGCATCGGAATTAAATTCAAAAGGCACAATACCGACTTAAGTACAAGAGGACTGACACTCTCACTTTCTATGATTTGAACCTCTCGTGTGAGTCCAGTTTTACATTCCGATGCTTCACTTCGGGTTTACTGTATCCCTTGGACCTTCTAATTGACGATGAAACACAGAGTTTGGATCCGAATTTAATACAAAATGTACAATGCCGACTTAAGTACAAGAGGACTGACACTCTAACTTTCTATGATTTGCACCTCTCCTGTGAGTCAAGTTTTAGATTCCGATGCTTCACTTCAGGTTTACTGTATACCTTGCACCTTCTTATTGACGATGAAACTCCGAAAATGCATCGGAATTAAATTCAAAAGGCACAATGCCGTCTTAAGTACAAGAGGACTGACATTCTCACTTTCTATGATTTGAACCTCTCCTGTGATTCCAGTTTTAGATTCCGATGCTTATCTTCAGGTTTACTGTATCCCTTGGACCTTCTAATTGACGATGAAACACAGAGTTTGCATCCGAATTTAATACAAAAGGTACAATGCCGACTTAAGTTCAAGAGGACTGACACTCTAAATTTCTATGAGTTGAACCTCTCCTGTGAGTCCAGTTTTAGATTCCGATGCTTCACTTCATGTATACTGTATCCCTTGGACCTTCTTGTTGACGATGACACACAGAAATTGCATCCGAATTTAATACAAAAGGCACAATGGCGACTTAAGTACAAGAGGACTGACACTCTCACTTTCTATGATTTGAACCTCTCCCGTGAGTCCAGTTTTAGATTCCGATGCATCACTTCAGGTTTACTGTATCCCTTGGACCTTCTTATTGACGATGAAACACAGAAATAGCATCCGAAATTAATACAAAATTCACAATGGTGACAAGAGGACTGACACTCTCACTTTCTATGTTTTGAACCTCTCCTGTGAGTCCAGTTTTAGATTCCGATGCTTCACTTCAGGTTTACTGTATACCTTGCACCTTCTTATTGACGATGAAATACATATATTGCATCGGAATTAAATTTAAAACGCACAATGACGACTTAAGTAAAAGAGGACTGACACTCTCACTTTCTATGATTTGAACCTCTCCTGTGAGTCCAGTTTTAGATTCCGATGCTTCACTTCAGGTTTACTGTATCCCTTGGACCTTCTTGTTGACAATGAAACACAGAAAAGCATCGGAATTAAATTCAAAAGGCACAATGCCGACTTAAGTACATGAGGACTGACACTCTAACTTTCTATGATTTGAACCTCTCCTGTGAGTCCAGTTTTAGATTCCGATGCTTCACTTCAGGTTTACTGTATCCCTTGGACCTTCTTATTGACGATGAAACACAGAGTTTGCATCCGAATTTAATACAAAAGGCACAATGCCGACTCAAGTACAAGAGGACTGACACTCTAACTTTCTATGATTTGAACCTCTCCTGTGAGTCCAGTTTTAGATTCCGATGCTTTACTTCAGGTATACTGTATGCCTTGGACCTTCTTATTGACGATGACACACAAAAATTGCATCCGAATTTAATACAAAACGCACAATGGCGACTTAAGTACAAGAGGACTGACACTCTCACTTTCTATGATTTGAACCTCTCCTGTGAGTCCAGTTTTAGATTCCGATGCTTCACTTCAGGTTTACTGTATCCCTTGGCCCTTCTTATTGACGATGAAACACAAAAATTGCATCCGAAATTAATACAAAATTCACAATGGTGACTTAAGTACAAGAGGACTGACATTCTCACTTTCTGTGATTTGAACCTCTCCTGTGAGTCCAGTTTTAGATTCCGATGCTTCACTTCAGGTTTACTGTATCCCTTGGACCTTCTTATTGACGATGAAACACAGATATTGCATCGGAATTAAATTTAAAACACACAATGCCGACTTAAGTAAAAGAGGACTGACACTCTCACTTTCTATGATTTGAACCTCTCCTGTGAGTCCAGTTTTAAATTCCGATGCTTCACTTCAGGTTTACTGTATCCCTTGGACAATCTTATTGACAATGAAACACAGAAATAGCATCGGAATTAAATTCAAAAGGCACAATGCCGACTTAGGTACAAGAGGACTGACACTCTAAGTTTCTATGATTTGAACCTCTCCTGAGAGTCCAGTTTTAGATTCCGATGCTTCACTTCAGGTTCACTGTATCCCTTGGACCTTCTTATTGACGATGAAACACAGAGTTTGCATCCGAATTTAATACAAAAGGCACAATGCCGACTTAAGTACAAGAGGACTGACACTCTAACTTTCTATGATTTGAACCTCTCCTGTGAGTCCAGTTTTAGACTCCGATGCTTTACATCAGGTATACTGTATCCCTTGGACCTTCTTGTTGACGATGACAGACAGAAATTGCATCCGAATTTAATACAAAAGGCACAATGGCGACTTAAGTACAAGAGGACTGACACTCTCACTTTCTATGATTTGAACCTCTCCTGTGAGTCCAGTTTTAGATTCCGATGCTTCACTTCAGGTTTACTGTATCCCTTGGACCATCTTATTAACGATGAAACACAGAAATAGCATCCGAAATTAATACAAAATTCACAATGGTGACTTCAGTACAAGAGGACTGACACTCTCACTTTCTATGATTTGAACCTCTCCTGTGAGTCCAGTTTTAGATTCCTATGCTTGACTTCAGGTTTACTGTATCCCTTGGTCCTTCTTATTGACGATGAAACACAGATATTGCATCGGAATTAAATTAAAAACGCACAATGACGACTTAAGTAAAAGGGGACTGACACTCACACTTTCTATGATTTGAACCTCTCCTGTGAGTCCAGTTTTAGATTCCGATGCTTCACTTCAGGTTTACTGTATCCCTTGGACCTTCTTATTGACAATGAAACACAGAAATTGCATCGGAAATAAATTCAAAAGGCACAATGCCGACTTAAGTACAAGAGGACTGACACTCTAACTTTCTATGATTTCAACCTCTCCTGTGAGTCCAGTTTTAGATTCCGATGCATTAATTCAGGTATGCTGCATCCCTTGGATCTTCTTATTGACGATGACACACAGAAATTGCATCCGAATTTAATACAAAAGGCACAATGGCGACTTAAGTACAAGAGGACTGACACTCTCACTTTCTATGATTTGAACCTCTCCTGTGAGTCCAGTTTTAGATTCCGATGCTTCACTTCAGGTTTACTGTATCCCTTGGACCTTCTTATTGACGATGAAACACAGATATTGCATCGGAATTAAATTTAAAACGCACAATGCCGACTTAAGTAAATGAGGACTGACACTCTCACTTTCTATGATTTGAACCTCTCCTGTGAGTCCTGTTTTAGAGTCCGATGCTTCACTTCAGGTTTACTGTATCCCTTGGACCTTCTTATTGACAATGAAAAACAGAAATAGCATCGGAATTAAATTCAAAATGCACAATGCCGACTTAAGTACAAGAGGACTGTCACTCTAACATTCTATAATTTGAACCTCTCCTGTGAGTCCAGTTTTAGATTCCGATGCTTCACTTCAGGTTTACTGTATACCTTGCACTCTCGTATTGACGATGAAACATAGAAATTGCATCGGAATTAAATTCAAAAGGCACAATGCCGACTTAAGTACAAGAGGACTGACATTCTCACTTTCTATGATTTGAACCTCTCCTGTGATTCCAGTTTTAGATTCCGAAACTTCACTTCAGGTTTACTGTACCCCTTGGACCTTCTAATTGACGATGAAACACAGAGTTTGCATCCGAATTTAATACAAAAGGTACAATGGCGACTTAAGTACAAGAGGACTGACACTCTAAATTTCTATGAGTTGAACCTCTCCTGTGAGTCCAGTTTTAGATTCCGATGCTTCACTTCAGGTTTACTGTATCCCTTGGACCTTCTTATTGAAGATGAAACACAGAAATTGCATCCGAATTTAATACAAAAATCTCAATGGCGACTTAAGTAGAAGAGGACTGACACTCTCACTTTCTATGATTTGAACATCTCCTGTGAGTCCAGTTTTAGATTCCGATGCTTCACTTCAGGTTAACTGTATCCGTTGGACCTTCTTATTGACGATGAAACACAGAAATTGCATCCGAATTTAATACAAAAGGCACAATGGCGACTTAAGTACAAGAGGACTGACACTCTCACTTTCTATGATTTGAACCTCTCCTGTGAGTCCAGTTTTAGATTCCGATGCTTCACTTCAGGTATACTGTATCCTTTGGACCTTCTTATTGACGATGAAACACAGAAATTGCATCCGAATTTAATACACAAGGCACAATGCCGAATTATGTACCAGAGGACTGACATTCTATTTTTCTATGATTTGAACCTCTCCTGTGAGTCCAGTTTTAGATTCCGATGCTTCACTTAAGGTTTACTGTATCCCTTGGACCTTCTTATTGACGATGAAACACAGAGTTTGCACCTGAATTTAATACAAAAGGCACAATGACGACTTAAGTACTAGAGGACTGACACTCTAACTTTCTATGATTTGAACCTCTGCTGTGAGTCCAGTTTTAGATTCCGATGCTTCACTTCAGGTTTACTGTATCCCTTGGACCGTCTTATTGCGATGAAACAGAGAAATTGCATCCGAAATTAATACAAAAGTCACAATGGTGACTTAAGTACAAGAGGACTGACACTCTCACTTTCTATGATTTGAACATCTCCTGTGAGTCCAGTTTCAGATTCCGATGCTTCACTTCAGATTTACTGTATGCCTTGGACGTTCTTACTGACGATGAAACACAGAAATTGCATCGGAATTAAATTCAAAAGGCACAGTGCCGACCTAAGTAGAAGACGACTAACACTCTCACTTTCTATGATTTGAACCTATCCTGTAAGTCCAGTTTTAGATTCCGATGCTTCACTTCAGGTTTACTGTATACCTTGCACCTTCTTATTGACGATGAAACACAGAAATTGCATCGGAATTAAATTCAAAAGGCACAATGCCGACTTAAGTACAAGAGGACTGACACTCTCACTTTCTATGATTTGTACCTCTCCTGTGAGTCCAGTTTTACATTCCGCTGCTTCACTTTAGGTTTACTGTATCCCTTGGACCTTCTAATTGACGATGAAACACAGAGTTTGCATCCGAATTTAATACAAAAGGCACAATGCCGAATTAAGTACAAGAGGACTGACACTCTCACTTTCTATGATTTGAACATCTCCTGTGAGTCCAGTTTTAGATTCCGATGCTTCACTTCAGGTTTACTGTATCCCTTGGACCTTCTTATTGACGATGAAACACAGAGTTTGCACCTGAATTTAATACAAAAGGCACAATGCCGACTTAAGTACTAGAGGACTGACACTCTAACTTTCTATGATTTGAACCTCTGCTGTGAGTCCAGTTTTAGATTCCGATGCTTCACTTCAGGTTTACTGTATCCCTTGGACCTTCTTATTGACAATGAAAAACAGAAATAGCATCGGAATTAAATTCAAAAGGCACAATGCCGACTTAAGTACAAGAGGACTGACACACTAACATTCTATAATTTGAACCTCTCCTGTGAGTCCAGTTTTAGATTCCGATGCTTCACTTCAGGTTTACTGTATACCTTGCACCTTCGTATTGACGATGAAACACAGAAATTGCATCGGAATTAAATTCAAAAGGCACAATGCCGACTTAAGTACAAGAGGACTGACACTCTAACTTTCTATGATTTGCACCTCTCCTGTGAGTCCAGTTTTAGATTCCGATGCTTCACTTCAGGTTTACTGTATCCCTTGGACCTTCTTATTGACGATGAAACACAGAAGTTGCATCCGAATTTAATACAAATATCACAATGGCGACTATAGTACAAAAGGACCGACTATCTCACTTTCTATGATATGAACATCTCCTGTGAGTCCAGTTTTAGATTCGGATGCTTTCCTTCAGGTTCACTGTATCCCTTGGACATTCTTATTGACGATGAAACACAGATATTGCATCTGAATTTAATACAAAAGGCACAATGCCGACTTAAGTACAAGAGGACTGACACTCTAACTTTCTATGATTTGAACCTCTTCTGTGAGTCCAGTTTTAGATTCCGATGCTTCACTTCAGGTTTACTGTATCCCTTGGACCTTCTTATTGACGATGAAACACAGATATTGCATCGGAATTAAATTTAAAACGCACAATGACGACTTAAGTAAAAGAGGACTGACACTCTCACTTTCTATGATTTGAACTTCTCCTGTGAGTCCAGTTTTAAATTCCGATGCTTCACTTCAGGTTTACTGTATCCCTTGGACAATCTTATTGACAATGAAACACAGAAATAGCATCGGAATTAAATTCAAAAGGCACAATGCCGACTTAAGTACCAGAGGACTGACACTCTAAGTAACTATGATTTGAACCTCTCCTGTGAGTCCAGTTTTAGATTCCGATGCTTCACTTCAGGTTTACTGTATCCCTTGGACCTTCTTATTGACGATGAAAAACAGAGTTTGCATCCGAATTTAATACAAAAGGCACAATGCCGACTTAAGTACAATAGGACTGACACTCTATCTTTCTATGATTTGAACCTCTCCTGTGAGTCCAGTTTTAGACTCCGATGCTTTACTTCAGGTATACTGTATCCCTTGGACCTTCTTGTTGACGATGACACACAGAAAATGCATCCGAATGTAATACAAAAGGCACAATGGCGACTTAAGTACAAGGGGACTGACACTCTCACTTTCTATGATTTGAACCTCTCCTGTGAGTCCAGTTTTAGATTCCGATGCTTCACTTCAGGTTTACTGTATCCCTTGGACCTTCTTATTGACGATGAGACACAGAAATAGCATCCGAAATTAATACAAAATTCACAATGGTGACTTAAGTACAAGAGGACTGACACTCTCACTTTCTATGATTTGATATTCTCCTGTGAGTCCAGTTTTAGATTCCGATGCTTCATTCAGGTTTACTGTATCCGTTAGACCTTCTTATTGACGATGAAACACAGATATTGCATCGGAATTAAATTTAAAACGCACAATGCCGACTTAAGTAAAAGAGGACTGACACTCTCACTTTCTATGATTTGAACCTGTCCTGTGAGTCCACTTTTAGAGTCCGATGCTTCACATCAGGTTTACTGTATCCCTTGGACCTTCTTATTGACAATGAAAAACAGAAATAGCATCGGAATTAAATTCAAAAGGCACAATGCCGCCTTAAGTACAAGAGGACTGACACTCTAACTTTCTATGATTTGAACCTCTCCTGTGTGTCCAGTTTTAGATTCCGATGCTTCACTTTAGGTTTACTGTATCCCTTGAACCTTCTTATTGACGATGAAACACAGAAATTGCATCCGAAATTAATACAAAAGTCACAATGGTGACTTAAGTACAAGAGGAGTGACACTCTCACTTTCTATGATTTGAGCGTCTCCTGTGAGTCCAGTTTTTGATTCCGATGCTTCACCTCAGATTTACTGTATCCCTTGGACCTTCTTATTGACGATGAAACACAGAATTTGCATCCGTATTTAATACAAATGGCGCAATGCCGACTTAAGTACAAGAGGACTGACACTCTCACTTTCTATGATTCGAACCTCTCCTGTGAGTCCGGTTTTAGATTCCGATGCTTCACTTCAGGTTTACTGTATCCCTTGGACCTTCTTATTGACGTTGAAACACAGAAATTGCATCCCAATTTAATACAAAAATCACAATGGCGGCTTAAGTACAAGAGGACTGACACTCTCACTTTCTATGATTTGAACATCTCCTGTGAGTCCAGTTCTAGATTCGGTTGCTTCACTTCAGGTTTACAGTATCCCTTGGACATTCTTATTGACGATGAAACACAGAAATTGCATCGGAACTAAATTCAAAAGGCACAGTGCCGACCTAAGTAGAAGAGGACTAACACTCTCACTTTCTATGATTTAAAACTCTCCTGTGAGTCTAGTTTTAGATTCCGATGCTTCACTTCAGGTTTACTGTATACCTTGCAACTTCTTATTGACGATGAAACACAGAAATTGCATCGGAATTAAATTCAAAAGGCACTATGCCGACTTAAGTACATGAGGAATGACACTCTCACTTTCTATAATTTGAACCTCTCCTGTGAGTCCAGTTTTACATTCCGATGCTTCACTTCATGTTTTATGTATCCCTTGGACCTTCTCATTGACGATGAAACACAGAGTTTGCATCCGAATTAAATACAAAAGGTACAATGCCGACTTAAGTACAAGAGGACTGACACTCTAACTTCCTATGATTTGCACCTTTCCTGTGAGTCCAGTTTTAGATTCCGATGCTTCACTTCAGGTTTACTGTATCCCTTGGACCTTCTTATTGACGATGAAACACAGAAATTGCATCCGAATTTAATACAAAAATCACAATGGCGACTTTAGTACAAGAGGACTGACAATCTCACTTTCTATGATTTGAACATCTCCTGTGAGTCCAGTTTTAGATTCCGATGCTTCACTTCAGGTTCACTGTATTCCTTGGACCTTCTTATTGACGATGAAACACAGATATTGCATCGAAATTAAATTTAAAACGCACAATGCCGACTTAAGTAAAAGAGGACTGACACTCTCACTTTCAATGATTTGAACCTCTCCTGTGAGGTCAGATTTAGATTCCGATGCTTCACTTCAGGTTTACTGTATCCCTTGGACATTCTTATTGACAATGAAACAAAGAAATAGCATCGGAATTAAATTCAAAAGGCACAATGCCGTCTTAAGTACAAGAGGACTGACACCCTAATTTTCTATGATTTTAACCTCTCCTGTGAGTCCAGTTTTAGATTCCGGTGCTTCACTTCAGGTTTACTGTATCCCTTCGACCTTCTTATTGACGATGAAACACAGAGTTTGCATCCGAATTTAATACAAAAGGCACAATGCCGACTTAAGTACAAGAGGACTCACACTCTAACTTTCTGTGATTTGAACCTCTCCTGTGAGTCCAGTTTTAGATTCCGATGATTTACTTCAGGTTTACTGTATCCCTTGGACCTTCTTATTGACGATGACACACAGAAATTGCATCCGAATTTAATACAAAAGGCACAATGGCGACTTAAGTACAAGAGGAGTGACACTCTCACTTTCTATGATTTGAACCTCTCCTGTGAGTCTAGTTTTAGATTCCGATGCTTCACTTCAGGTTTACTGTATCCCTTGGACCTTCTTATTGACGATGAAACACAGAAATTGCATCCGAATGTAATACAAATTTCGCAATGCCGACTTAAGTACAAGAGGTCTGACACTCTCACTTTCTATGATTCGAGCCTCTCCTGTGAGTCCAGTTTTAGATTCCGATGCTTCACTTCAGGTTTACTGTATTCCTTGGACCTTCTAATTGACGATGAAACACAGAGTTTGCATCCGAATTTAATACTAAAGGTACAATGCCGACTTAAGTACAAGCGGACTGACACTCTAACTTTCTATGATTTGCACCTCACCTGTGAGTCCAGTTTCAGATTCCGATGCTTCATTTCAGGTTTACTGTATCCCTTTGACCTTCTTATTGACGATGAAACACAGAAATTGCATCCGAATTTAATACAAAAATCACAATGGCGGCTTAAGTACAAGAGGACTGACACTCTCACTTTCTATGATTTGAACATCTCCTGTGAGTCCAGTTCTAGATTACGATGCTTCACTTCAGGTTTACTGGATCCCTTGGACCTTCTTATTGATGATGAAACACAGATAATGCATCGGAATTAAATTTAAAACGCACAATGCCGACTCAAGTAAAAGAGGACTGACACTCTCACTATCTATGATTTGAATCTCTCCTGTGAGTCCAGTTTTAGTTTCCGATGCTTCACTTTAGGTTTACTGTATCCCTTGGACCTTCTTATTGACAACGAAACACAAAAATAGCATCGGAATGAAATTCAAAAGGCACAATGCCGACTTAAGTACAAGAGGACTGACACTGTAACTTTTTATGATTTGAACCTTTCCTGTGAGTCCAGTTTTAGATTCCGATGCTTCACTTCAGGTTTACTGTTTCCCTTGGACCTTCTTATTGACGATGAAACACAGATATTGCATCCGAAATTAATACAAAAGTCACAATGGTGACTTAAGTACTAGAGGACTGACGCTCTCTCTTTCTATGATTTGAACCTCTCCTGTTAGTCTAGTTTTAGATTCCGATGCTTCACCTCAGGTTTACTGTATCTCTTGGACCTTCTTATTGACGATGAAACACAGAAATTGCATCCGAATTTAATACAAATGGCACAATGCCGACTTAAGTACAAGAGGACTGAGACTCTCACTTTCTATGATTCGAACCTCTCCTGTGAGGTCAGATTTAGATTCCGATGCTTCACTTCAGGTTTACAGTATCCCTTGGACCTTCCTGTTGACGATAAAACACAGAAATCGCATCCGTATTTAATACAAATGGCACAATGCCGTCTTAAGTACAAGAGGACTGACACTCTAACTTTCTATGATATGAACCTCTGCTGTGAGTCCAGTTTTAGATTCCGATGCTTTACTTCAGGTTTAATGTATCCCTTGGACCTTCTTATTGACGATGACACACAGAAATTGCATCAGAATTTAATACAAAAGGCACAATGGCGACTTAAGTACAAGAGGACTGACACTCTCACTTTCTATGATTTGAACCTCTCCTGTGAGTCCAGTTTTAGATTCCGATGCTTCACTTCAGGTTTACTGTATCCCTTGGACGTTCTTATTGACGATGAAACACAGAAATTGCATCGGAATTAAATTCAAAAGGCACAGTGCCGACTTAAGTAGAAGAGGATTAACACTCTCACTTTCTTTGATTTAAACCTCTCCAGTGAGTCCTGTTTTAGATTCCGAAGCTTCACTTCAGGTTTACTGTATACCTTGCAGCTTCTTATTGACGATGAAACACAGAAACTGCATCGGAATTAAATTCAAAAGGCACAATACCGACTTAAGTACAAGAGGACTGATACTCTCTCTTTCTATGATTTGAACCTCTCCAGTGAGTCCAGTTTTACATTCCGATGCTTCACTTCAGGTTTACTGTATCCCTTGGACCTTCTAATTGACGATGAAACACAGAGTTTGCATCCGAATTTAATACAAAAGGTACAATGCCGACTTAACTACAAGAGGACTGACACTCTCACATTCTTTGATTTGAACCTCTCCTGTGAGTTCAGTTTTAGATTCCGATGCTTCACTTCGGGTTTACTGTATCCCTTGGACCTTCTTATTGACGATGAAACACAGATATAGCGTCGGACTTAAATTTAAAACGCACAATGCCGACATAAGTAAAAGAGGACTGACACTCTCACTTTCTATGATTTAAATCTCTCCTGTGAGTCCAGTTTTAGATTCCGATGCTTCACTTCAGGTTTACTGTATCCCTTGGACCTTCTTATTGACAATGAAACACAGAAATAGCATCGGAATTAAATTCGAAAAGCACAATGCCGACTTAAGTACAAGAGGACTGACACTCTAACTTTCTATGATTTGAACCTCTCCTGTGAGTCCAGTTTTAGATTCCGATGCTTCACTTCAGGTTTACTGTATCGCTTGGACCTTCTTATTGACGATGAAACACAGAAATTGCATCCGAATTTCATACAAATGGCACAATGTCGACTTAAGTACAAGAGGACTGACACTCTCACTTTCTATGATTTGAACCTCTCCTCTGAGTCCAGTTTTAGATTCCGATGCTTCACTTCAGGTTTGCTGTATACCTTGCACCTTCTTATTGACGATGAAAAACAGAAATTGCATCCGAATTTAGTGCAAAAGGCACAACGCCGACTTAAGTACAAGAGGACTGACATTCTAACATTCTATGATTTGAACCTCTCCTAAGACTCCAGTTTTAAATTCTGATGCTTCACTTAAGGTTTACTGTATCCCTTGGACCTTCTTATTCACGATGAATCACAGATTTTGCATTCGAATTTAATACAAAGGGCACAATGCCGACTTAAGTACAAGAGGACTGACACTCTAACTTTCTATGATTTGAACCTCTCCTGTGAGTCCAGTTTTAGATTCCGATGCTTTACTTCAGGTTTACTGTATCCCTTGGACCTTCTTATTGACGATGAAACACAGAAATTGCATCCGAATTTAATACAAAAGGCACAATGGCGGCTTAAGTACAAGAGGACTGACACTTTCACTTTCTATGATTTGAACCTCTCCTGTGAGTCCAGTTTTAGATTCCGATGCTTCACTTCAGGTTTACTGTATCCCTTGGACCTTCTTATTGACGATGAAACACAGAAATTGCATCCGAATTTAAAACAAATGGCACAATGCCGACTTAAGTACAAGAGGACTGACACTCTCACTCTCTATGATTCGAACCTCTTTTGTGAGGTCAGATTTAGATTCCGATGCTTGACTTCAGGTTTACTGTATACCTTGCACCTTCTTATTGACGATGAAACACAGAAATTGCATCGGAATTTAATACAAATGGCACAATGCCGACTTAAGTACAAGATGGCTGACACTCTCACTTTCTATGATTCGAACCTCTCCTGCCAGGTCAGATTTGGATTCCGATGCTTCACTTCAGGTTTACTGTATCCCTTGGACCTTCCTATTGACGATGAAACAAAGAGTCTCCATCCGAATTTAATACAAAAAGCACAATGCCGACTTAAGTACAAGAGGACCGACACTCTAACTTTCTATGATTTGAACCACTCCTGTGAGTCCAGTTTTGAATTCCGATGCTTCACTTCAGGTTTACTGTATCCCTTGGACATTCTTATTGACGATGAAACACAGAAATTGCATCCGAATTTAATACAAATGGCACAATGCCGACTTAAGTACAAGATGGCTGACACTCTCACTTTCTATGATTCGAACCTCTCCTGCAAGGTCAGATTTAGATTCCGATGCTTCACTTCAGGTTTACTGTATCCCTTGGACTTTCTTATTGACGATAAAACACGGAAATCGCATCCGAATTTAATACAAATGGCACAATGCCGACTTAAGTACAAGAGGACTGACACTCGCACTTTCTATGAATTGAACCTCTCCTGTGAGTCCAGTTTTAGATTCCGATGCTTCACTTCAGGTTTACTGTATACCTTGCACCTTCTGATTGTCGATGAAACACAGAAACAGCAACGGAATTTAATACAAAAGGCACAATGCCGACTTCAGTAAAAGAGGACTGACACTCTAACTTTCTATGATTTGAACCTCTCCTGTGAGTCCAGTTTTAGATTCTGATGCTTCACTTGAGGTTTACTGTATCCCTTGGACCTTCTTATTGACGATGAAGCACAGAAATTGCATCGGAATTTAATACAAAAGGCACAATGCCGACTTAAGTAAAAGACGACTGACACTCTGACATTCTATGATTTGAACCTCTCCTTCGAGTCCAGTTTTAATTCCGATGCTTCACATAATGATTACTGTATCCCTTGGACCTTCTTATTGATTATGAAACACAGAAATTGCATCCGAATTTAATACAAAAGGCACAATATCGACTTAAGTACAAGAAGAGTGACCCTCTAACTTTCTATGATTTGAATCTCTCCTGTGAGTCCAGTTTTTGATTCCGATGCTTCACTTCAGGTTTACTGTATCCCTTGCACCTTCTTATTGACGATAAAACACAGAAATTGGATCCGAATTTAATACAAAAATCACAATGGCGACTAAAGTACAAGAGGACTGACACTCTCACTCTCTATGATTTGAACCTCTCCTGTGAGTCCAGTTTTTGATTCCGATGCTTCACTTCAGGTTTACTGTATCCCTTGGACCTTCTTATTGACGATGAAACACAGAAATTGCATCCGAAATTAATACAAATGCCACAATGCCGACTTAAGTACAAGAGGAGTTACACTCGCACTTTCTATGATTTGAACCTCACCAGTGAGTCCAGTTTTAGATTCCGATGCTTCTCTTCAGGTTTACTGTATACCTTGCACTTTCTTAGTGACGATGAAACACAGAAATTGATTCCGAATTCAATACAAAAGGCACAATGCCGACTTAAGTACAAGAGGACTGACATTCTAACTTTCTATGATTTGAACCTCTCCTGTGAGTCCAGTTTTAGAGTCCGATGCTTCACTTCAGGGTTACTGTATCCCTTGGACCTTCATATTGACGATGACACACAGAAATTGCACCCGAATTTAATACAAAAGGCACAATACCGACGCAAGTACAAGAGGAGTGACATTCTAACTTTCTATGATTTGAACCTCTCCTGTGAGTCCAGTTTTAGATTCCGATGCTTCACTTCAGGTTTATTGTATCCCTTGGACCTTCTTATTGACGATGAAACACAGAAATTGCATCCAAATTTAATACTAATGCCACAATGCCGACTTAAGTACAAGAGGACTGACACTCTCACTTTCTATGATTTGAACCTTTCCTGTGAGTCAAGTTTTTGACTCCGATCCTTCACTTCAGGTTTTCTGTACCCCTTGGACCTTCTTATTGACGATGAAACCCAGAAATTGCACCCGAATTTAATACAAATGGCACAATGCCGACTTAAGTACAAGAGGACTGACACTCTCACTTTCCATGATTTGAACCTCTCCTGTGAGTCCAGTTTTAGATTCCGATGCTTCACTTCCGGTTCACTGTATCCCTTGGACCTTCTTATTGACGATGAAACACAGAAATTGCATCGGAATTAAATTCAAAACGCACAATGCCGACTTAAGTAAAAGAGGACTGACACTCTCACTGTCTATGATTTGAACCTCTCCTGTGAGTCCAGTTTTAGATTCCGATGCTTCTCTTCAGGTTTACTGTATACCTTGCACCTTCTTACTGACAATGAAACACAGAAATTGCATCCGAATTCAATACAAAAGGCACAATGCCGACTTAAGTACAAGAGGAAAGACATTCTAACTTTCTATGATTTGAACCTCTCCTGTGAGTCCAGTTTTAGATTCCGGTGATTTACTTAAGGTTTACTGTATCCCTTGGACCTTCTTATTGACGATGAAACACAGAAATTGCAACCGAATTTAATACAAAAGGCACAATACCGAATTAGGTACAAGAGGAGAGACACTCTAACTTTCTATGATTTGAATCTCTCCTGTGAGTCCAGTTTTAGATTCCGATGCTTCACTTCAGTTTTACTGTATCCCTTGGACCTTCTTATTGACGATGAAACACAGAAATTGCATCGGAATGAAATTCAGAAGGCACAATGCCGACCTAAGTAGAAGAGAACTGACACTCTCACTTTCTATGATTTGAACCTCTCCAGTCCAGTTTTAGATTCCGATGCTTCACTTCTGGTTTACTGTATCCCTTGGACCTTCTTATTGACGATGAAACACAGAAAATGCATCCGAATTTGATACAAATGCCACAATGCCGACATACGTACAAGAGGACTGACGCTCTCACTATCTATAATTTGAACCTCTCCAGTGAGTCCAGTTTTAGATTCCTATGCTTCTCTTCAGGTTTACTGTATACCTTGCACCCTCTTACTGACGATAAAACACAGAAATTGCATCCGAATTCAATACAAAAGGCACAATGCCGACTTAAGTACAAGAGGACAGACATTCTAACTTTCTATGATTTGAACCTCTCCTGTGAGTCCAGTTTTAGAGTCTGATGCTTCACTTCAGGTTTACTGTATCCCTTGGACCTTCTTATTGACGATGAAACACAGAAATTGCATCGGAATTAAATTCAAAACGCACAATGCCGACTTAAGTAAAAGAGGACTGACACTCTCACTTTCTATGATTTGAACCTCTCCTGTGAGTCCAGTTTTGGATTCCGATGCTTCACTTCAGGTTTACTGTATCCCTTGGACCTTCGTATTGACGATGAAACACAGAAATTGCATCCGAATTTAATACAAAAGGCACAATGCCGACTTTAGTACACGAGGACTGACACTCTCACTTTCTATGATTTGAACCTCTCCAGTGAGTCCAGTTTTAGATTCCGATGCTTCTCTTCAGGTTTACTGTATACCTTGCACCTTCTTACTGACGATGAAACACAGAAATTGCATCCGAATTCAATACAAAAGGCACAATGCCGACTTAAGTACAAGAGGAAAGACATTCTAACTTTCTATGATTTGAACCTCTCCTGTGAGTCCAGTTTTAGAGTCCGATGCTTCACTTCAGGTTTACTGTATCCCTTGGACCTTCTTATTGACGATGAAACACAGAAATTGCATCGGAATTAAATTCAAAACGCACAATGCCGACTTAAGTAAAAGAGGACTGACACTCTCACTTTCTATGATTTGAACCTCTCCTGTGAGTCCAGTCTTAGATTCCGATGCTTCACTAGATTCCGATGCTTCACTTCAGATTTACTGTATCCCTTGGACCTTCTTATTGACGATGAAACACAGAGTTTGCATCCGAAATTAATACAAAGGGCACAATGCCGACTTAAGTACAAGAAAACTGACACTCTAACTTTCTATGATTTGAACCTCTCCTGTGAGTCCAGTTTTAGATTCCGATGATTTACTTAAGGTTTACTGTATCCCTGGGACCTTCTTATTGACGATGAAGCACAGAAATTGCATCCGAATTTAATACAAAAGGCACAATACCGAATTAGGTAGAAGAGGAGAGACACTCTAACTTTCTATGATTGGAATCTCTCCTGTGAGTCCAGTTTTAGATTCCGATGCTTCACTTCAGTTTTACTCTATCCTTTGGACCTTCTTATTGACGATGAAACACAGAAATTGCATCGGAATTAAATTCAAAAGGTACAATGCCGACCTAAGTAGAAGAGAACTGACACTTTCACTTTCTATGATTTGAACCTCTCCTGTGAGTCCAGTTATAGATTCCGATGCTTCACTTCAGGTTTACTGTATCCCTTGGACGTTCTTATTGACAATGAAACACAGAAATAGCATCGGAATTAAATTCAAAAGGCACAATGCCGACTTAGGTACAAGAGGACTGACACTCTAACTTTCTATGATTTGAACCTCTCCTGTGAGTCCAGTTTTGGATTCCGATGCTTCACTTCAGGTTTACTGTATCCCTTGGACCTTCTTATTGACGATGAAATACAGAAATTGCATCGGAATCAAATTCAAAACGCACAATGCCGACTTAAGTAAAAAAGGTCTTACACTCTCAGTTTCTATGATTTGAACCTCTCCTGTGAGTCCAGTTTTAGATTCCATTGCTTCACTTTAGGTTTACTGTATCCCTTGGACCTTCTTATTGACGATGAAACACAGAAATTGCATCGGAATTAAATTCAAAAGGCACAATGCCGACTTAAGTACAAGAGGACTGACACTCTAACTTTCTATGATTTGAACCTCTCCTAGGAGTCCAGTTTTAGATTCCGATGATTCACTTCATGTTTACTGTATCCCTTGGACCTTCTTATTGACGATGAAACACAGAGTTTGCATCCGAATTTAATACAAAATGCACAATGCCGACTTAAGTACAAGAGGACTGACACACTAACTTTCTATGATTTGAACCTGTCCTGTGAGTCCAGTTTTGGATTCCGATGCGTCATTTCAGGTTTACTGTATCCCTTGGGCCTTCTTATTGACGATGAAACCCAGAAATTGCATCCGAATTTAATAAAAAAGGCACAATGGCGACTTAAGTACAAGAGGACTGACACATTCACTTTCTATGATTTGAATCTCTCCTGTGGGTCCAGATTTAGATTCCGATGCTTCACCTCAGGTTTACTGTATCCCTTGGACATTCTTATTGACGATGAAACACAGAAATTGCATCCGAATTTAATACAAATGGCACAATGCCGACTTAAGTACAAGATGGCTGACAATCTCACTTTCCATGATTCGAACCTCTCCTGTGAGGTCAGATGTAGATTCCGATGCTTCACTTCAGTTTTACTGTATCCCTTGGACCTTCTTATTGACGATAAAACACGAAAATCGCATCCGAATTTTATACAAATGGCACAATGCCGACTTAAGTACAAGAGGACTGACACTCGCACTTTCTATGATTAGAACCTCTCCTGTGAGACCGATTTTAAATTCCGATGCTTCTCTTCAGGTTTACTGCTTACCTTGCACCTTCTTATTGACGATGAAACATAGAAATTGCATCGGAATTTAATACAAAAGGCACAATGCCGACTTAAGTAAAAGAGGACTGACACTCTAACTTTCTATGTTTTGAAACACTCCTGTGAGTCCAGTTTTAGATTCCGGTGATTTACTTAAGGTTTACTGTATCCCTTGGACCTTCTTATTGACGATGAAACACAGAAATTGCAACCGAATTTAATACAAAAGGCACAATACCGAATTAGGTACAAGAGGAGAGACACTCTAACTTTCTATGATTTGAATCTCTCCTGTGAGTCCAGTTTTAGATTCCGATGCTTCACTTCAGTTTTACTGTATCCCTTGGACCTCCTTATTGACGATGAAACACAGAAATTGCATCGGAATGAAATTCAGAAGGCACAATGCCGACCTAAGTAGAAGAGAACTGACACTCTCACTTTCTATGATTTGAACCTCTCCAGTCCAGTTTTAGATTCCGATGCTTCACTTCTGGTTTACTGTATCCTTTGGACCTTCTTATTGACGATGAAACACAGAAAATGCATCCGAATTTGATACAAATGCCACAATGCCGACATAAGTACAAGAGGACTGACGCTCTCACTATCTATGATTTGAACCTCTCCAGTGAGTCCAGTTTTAGATTCCTATGCTTCTCTTCAGGTTTACTGTATACCTTGCACCTTCTTACTGACGATAAAACACAGAAATTGCATCCGAATTCAATACAAAAGGCACAATGCCGACTTAAGTACAAGAGGACAGACATTCTAACTTTCTATGATTTGAACCTCTCCTGTGAGTCCAGTTTTAGAGTCCGATGTTTCACTTCAGGTTTACTGTATCCCTTGGACCTTCTTATTGACGATGAAACACAGAAATTGCATCGGAATTAAATTCAAAACGCACAATGCCGACTTAAGTAAAAGAGGACTGACACTCTCACTTTCTATGATTTGAACCTCTCCTGTGAGTCCAGTTTTGGATTCCGATGCTTCACTTCAGGTTTACTGTATCCCTTGGACCTTCGTATTGACGATGAAACACAGAAATTGCATCCGAATTTAATACAAAAGGCACAATGCCGACTTAAGTACACGAGGACTGACACTCTCACTTTCTATGATTTGAACCTCTCCAGTGAGTCCAGTTTTAGATTCCGATGCTTCTCTTCAGGTTTACTGTATACCTTGCACCTTCTTACTGACGATGAAACACAGAAATTGCATCCGAATTCAATACAAAAGGCACAATGCCGACTTAAGTACAAGAGGAAAGACATTCTAACTTTCTATGATTTGAACCTCTCCTGTGAGTCCAGTTTTAGAGTCCGATGATTCACTTCAGGTTTACTGTATCCCTTGGACCTTCTTATTGACGATGAAACACAGAAATTGCATCGGAATTAAATTCAAAACGCACAATGCCGACTTAAGTAAAAGAGGACTGACACTCTCACTTTCTATGATTTGAACCTCTCCTGTGAGTCCAGTCTTAGATTCCGATGCTTCACTCCAGGTTTACTGTATCCCTTTGACCTTCTTATTGACGATGAAACACAGAAATTGCATCGGAATTTAATTCAAAAATCACAATGCCGACTTAAGTACAAGATGACTGACACTCTAACTTTCTATGATTTGTACTTCTTCTGTGAGTCCAGTTTTAGATTCCGATGCTTCACTTCAGGTTTACTGTATCCCTTGGACCTTCTTATTGACGATGAAACACAGAGTTTGCATCCGAAATTAATACAAAGGGCACAATGCCGACTTAAGTACAAGAAAACTGACACTCTAACTTTCTATGATTTGAACCTCTCCTGTGAGTCCAGTTTTAGATTCCGATGATTTACTTAAGGTTTACTGTATCCCTGGGACCTTCTTATTGACGATGAAGCACAGAAATTGCATCCGAATTTAATACAAAAGGCACAATACCGAATTAGGTAGAAGAGGAGAGACACTCTAACTTTCTATGATTGGAATCTCTCCTGTGAGTCCAGTTTTAGATTCCGATGCTTCACTTCAGTTTTACTGTGTCCTTTGGACCTTCTTATTGACGATGAAACACAGAAATTGCATCGGAATTAAATTCAAAAGGTACAATGCCGACCTAAGTAGAAGAGAACTGACACTTTCACTTTCTATGATTTGAACCTCTCCTGTGAGTCCAGTTATAGATTCCGATGCTTCACTTCAGGTTTACTGTATCCCTTGGACGTTCTTATTGACAATGAAACACAGAAATAACATCGGAATTAAATTCAAAAGGCACAATGCCGACTTAGGTACAAGAGGACTGACACTCTAACTTTCTATGATTTGAACCTCTCCTGTGAGTCCAGTTTTGGATTCCGATGCTTAACTTCAGGTTTACTGTATCCCTTGGACCTTCTTATTGACGATGAAATACAGAAATTGCATCGGAATCAAATTCAAAACGCACAATGCCGACTTAAGTAAAAAAGGTCTTACACTCTCAGTTTCTATGATTTGAACCTCTCCTGTGAGACCAGTTTTAGATTCCATTGCTTCACTTTAGGTTTACTGTATCCCTTGGACCTTCTTATTGACGATGAAACACAGAAATTACATCGGAATTAAATTCAAAAGGCACAATTCCGACTTAAGTACAAGAGGACTGACACTCTAACTTTCTATGATTTGAACCTCTCCTAGGAGTCCAGTTTTAGATTCCGATGATTCACTTCATGTTTACTGTATCCCTTGGACCTTCTTATTGACGATGAAACACAGAGTTTGCATCCGAATTTAATACAAAATGCACAATGCCGTCTTAAGTACAAGAGGACTGACACTCTAACTTTCTATGATTTGAACCTGTCCTGTGAGTCCAGTTTTGGATTCCGATGCGTCATTTCAGGTTTAGTGTATCCCTTGGGCCTTCTTATTGACGATGAAACCCAGAAATTGCATCCGAATTTAATAAAAAAGGCACAATGGCGACTTAAGTACAAGAGGACTGACACATTCACTTTCTATGATTTGAATCTCTCCTGTGGGTCCAGATTTAGATTCCGATGCTTCACCTCAGGTTTACTGTATCCCTTGGACATTCTTATTGACGATGAAACACAGAAATTGCATCCGAATTTAATACAAATGGCACAATGCCGACTTAAGTACAAGATGGCTGACAATCTCACTTTCCATGATTCGAACCTCTCCTGTGAGGTCAGATTTAGATTCCGATGCTTCACTTCAGGTTTACTGTATCCCTTGGACCTTCTTATTGACGATAAAACACGAAAATCGCATCCGAATTTTATACAAATGGCACAATGCCGACTTAAGTACAAGAGGACTGACACTCGCACTTTCTATGATTAGAACCTCTCCTGTGAGACCGATTTTAAATTCCGATGCTTCTCTTCAGGTTTACTGCTTACCTTGCACCTTCTTATTGACGATGAAACATAGAAATTGCATCGGAATTTAATACAAAAGGCACAATGCCGACTTAAGTAAAAGAGGACTGACACTCTAACTTTCTATGTTTTGAAACACTCCTGTGAGTCCAGTTTTAGATTCCGATGCTTCACTTCAGGTTTACTGTATCCCTTGGACCTTCTTATTGACGATGATACACAGAAATTGCATCCGAATGTAATACAAATGGCACAATGTCGACTTAAGTACAAGAGGACTGACACTCTCACTTTCTATGATTTGAACCTCTCCTGTGAGTCTAGTTTTAGATTCCGATGCTTCACGTCAGGTTTACTGTATACCTTGCTCCTTCTTATTTACGATGAAACACAGAAATTCCATCCGAATTTTATACAAAAGGCACAATGCCGACTTAAGTACAAGAGGACTGACAGTCTAACTTTCTATGATTGGAACCTCTCCTGTGAGTCCAGTTTTATATTCCGATGCTTCACTTCAGGTTTACTGTATCCCTTGGACCTTCTTATTGACGATGAAACACAGAAATTGCATCCGAATGTAATACAAATGGCACAATGTCGACTTAAGTACAAGAGGACTGACACTCTCACTTTCTATGATTTGAATCTCTCCTGTGAGTCTAGTTTTAGTTTCCGATGCTTCACTTCAGGTTTACTGTATACCTTGCTCCTTCTTATTTACGATGAATCACAGAAATTCCATCCGAATTTTATACAAAAGGCACAATGCCGACTTAAGTACAAGAGGAAAGACATTCTAACTTTCTATGATTTGAACCTCTCCTGTGAGTCCAGTTTTAGAGTCCGATGCTTCACTTCAGGTTTACTGTATCCCTTAAACCTTCTTATTGACGATGAAACACAGAAATTGCATCGGAATTAAATTCAAAACGCACAATGCCGACTTAAGTAAAAGAGGACTGACACTCTCACTTTCTATGATTTGAACCTCTCCTGTGAGTCCAGTCTTAGATTCCGATGCTTCACTCCAGGTTTACTGTATCCCTTTGACCTTCTTATTGACGATGAAACACAGAAATTGCATCGGAATTTAATTCAAAAATCACAATGCCGACTTAAGTACAAGATGACTGACACTCTAACTTTCTATGATTTGTACTTCTTCTGTGAGTCCAGTTTTAGATTCCGATGCTTCACTTCAGGTTTACTGTATCCCTGGGACCTTCTTATTGACGATGAAGCACAGAAATTGCATCCGAATTTAATACAAAAGGCACAATACCGAATTAGGTAGAAGAGGAGGGACACTCTAACTTTCTATGATTGGAATCTCTCCTGTGAGTCCAGTTTTAGATTCCGATGCTTCACTTCAGTTTTACTGTATCCTTTGGACCTTCTTATTGACGATGAAACACAGAAATTGCATCGGAATTAAATTCAAAATGTACAATGCCGACCTAAGTAGAAGAGAACTGACACTTTCACTTTCTATGATTTGAACCTCTCCTGTGAGTCCAGTTATAGATTCCGATGCTTCACTTCAGGTTTACTGTATCCCTTGGACGTTCTTATTGACAATGAAACACAGAAATAGCATCGGAATTAAATTCAAAAGGCACAATGCCGACTTAGGTACAAGAGGACTGACACTCTAACTTTCTTTGATTTGAACCTCTCCTGTGAGTCCAGTTTTGGATTCCGATGCTTCACTTCAGGTTTACTGTATCCCTTGGACCTTCTTATTGACGATGAAACACAGAAATTGCATCCGAATTTAATACAAAAGGCACAATGGCGACTTAAGTACAAGAGGACTGACACTCTCACTTTCTATGATTTGAACATCTACTGTGAGTCCTGTTTTAGATTCCGACGCTTCACTTCTGGTTTACTGTATCCCTTGGACCTTCTTATTGACGATGAAATACAGAAATTGCATCGGAATCAAATTCAAAACGCACAATGCCGACTTAAGTAAAAAAGGTCTGACACTCTCAGTTTCTATGATTTGAACCTCTCCTGTGAGTCCAGTTTTAGATTCCATTGCTCACTTTAGGTTTACTGTATCCCTTGGACCTTCTTATTGACGATGAAACACAGAAATTGCATCGGAATTAAATTCAAAAGGCACAATGCCGACTTAAGTACAAGAGGACTGACACTCTAACTTTCTATGATTTGAACCTCTCCTAGGAGTCCAGTTTTAGATTCCGATGATTCACTTCATGTTTACTGTATCCCTTGGACCTTCTTATTGACGATGAAACACAGAGTTTGCATCCGAATTTAATACAAAATGCACAATGCCGACTTAAGTACAAGAGGACTGACACTCTAACTTTCTATGATTTGAACCTGTCCTGTGAGTCCAGTTTTGGATTCCGATGCGTCATTTCAGGTTTACTGTATCCCTTGGGCCTTCTTATTGACGATGAAACCCAGAAATTGCATCCGAATTTAATAAAAAAGGCACAATGGCGACTTAAGTACAAGAGGATTGACACATTCACTTTCTATGATTTGAATCTCTCCTGTGGGTCCACATTTAGATTCCGATGCTTCACCTCAGGTTTACTGTATCCCTTGGACATTCTTATTGACGATGAAACACAGAAATTGCATCCGAATTTAATACAAATGGCACAATGCCGACTTAAGTACAAGATGGCTGACAATCTCACTTTCTATGATTCGAACCTCTCCTGTGAGGTCAGATTTAGATTCCGATGCTTCACTTCAGGTTTACTGTATCCCTTGGACCTTCTTATTGACGATAAAACACGAAAATCGCATCCGAATTTTATACAAATGGCACAATGCCGACTTAAGTACAAGAGGACTGACACTCGCACTTTCTATGATTAGAACCTCTCCTGTGAGACCGATTTTAAATTCCGATGCTTCTCTTCTGGTTTACTGCTTACCTTGCACCTTCTTATTGACGATGAAACATAGAAATTGCATCGGAATTTAATACAAAAGGCAGAATGCCGACTTAAGTAAAAGAGGACTGACACTCTAACTTTCTATGTTTTGAAACACTCCTGTGAGTCCAGTTTTAGATTCCGATGCTTCACTTCAGGTTTACTGTATCCCTTGGACCTTCTTGTTGACGATGAAACACAGAAATTGCATCCGAATGTAATACAAATGGCACAATGTCGACTTAAGTACAAGAGGGCTGACACTCTCACTTTCTATGATTTGAACCTCTCCTGTGAGTCTAATTTTAGATTCCGATGCTTCACTTCAGGTTTACTGTATACCTTGCTCCTTCTTATTTACGATGAAACACAGAAATTCCATCCGAATTTTATACAAAAGGCACAATGCCGACTTAAGTACAAGAGGACTGACAGTCTAACTTTCTATGATTTGAACCTCTCCTGTGAGTCCAGTTATAGATTCCGATGCTTCACTTCAGGTTTGCTGTATACCTTTGACCTTCTTATTGACGATGAAACACAGAAATTTCATCCGAATTTAATACAAATGGCACAATGCCGACTTAAGTACAAGAGGACTGACACACTCACTTTATATGATTTGAACCTCTCCTATGAGTCCAGTTTTAGATTCCGATGCTTCACTCCAGGTTTACTGTATACCTTGCACCTTCTGATTGACGATGAAACACAGAAACTGCATCGGAATTTAATACAAAAGGCACAATGCCGACTTAAGTAAAAGAGGACTGACACTCTAAGAATCTATGATTTGAACCTCTCCTGTGAGTCCAGTTTTAGATTCTGAGGCTTCACTTGAGGTTTACTGTATCCCTTGGACCTTCTTATTGACGATGAAACCCAGAAATTGCATCGGAATTTAATACAAAAGGCGCAATGCCAACTTAAGTAAAAGAGGACCTCTGACATTCTATGATATGAACCTCTCCTGCGAATCCAGTTTTAGATTCCGATGCTTCACTTAATGTTTACTGTGTCCCTTGGACCTTCTTATTGATGATGAAACACAGAAATTGCATCCGAATTTAATACAAAACGCACAATACCAACTTAAGTACAAGAGGAGTGACACTCTCACTTTCTATGATTTGATCCTCTCCTGTGAGTCCAGTTTTAGATTCCGATGCTTCACTTCAGGTTCACTGTATCCCTTGGACCTTCTTATTGACGATGAAACACAGAAATTGCATCGCAATTAAATTCAAAACGCACAATGCCGACTTCAGTAAAAGAGGACTGACACTCTCACATTCTATGATATGAACCTCTCCTGTTAGTCCAGTCTTAGATTCCGATGCTTCACTCCAGGTTTACTGTATCCCTTGGACGTTCTTATTGACGATGAAACACAGAAATTGCATCGGAATTAAATTCAAAAATCACAATGCCGACTTAAGTACAAGAGGACTGACACTCTAACTTTCTATGATTTGAACCTCTCCTGTGAGTCCAGTTTTAGATTCCGATGATTTACTTAAGGTTTACTGTATCCCTTGGACCTTCTTATTGACGATGAAACACAGAAATTGCATCCGAATTTAATACAAATGCCACAATGCCGACTTAAGTACACGAGGACTGACACTCTCACTTTCTATGATTTGAACCTCTCCAGTGAGTCAGTTTTAGATTCCGAAGCTTCTCTTTAGGTTTACTGTATACCTTGCACCTTCTTATTGACGATGAAACACAGAAATTGCATCCGAATTCAATACAAAAGGCACAATGCCGACTTAAGTACAAGAGGACAGACATTTTAACTTTCTATGATTTGAACCTCTCCTATGAGTCCAGTCTTAAATTCCGATGCTTCACTCCAGGTTTACTGTATCCCTTGGACCTTCTTATTGACGATGAAACATAGAAATTGCATCGGAATTAAATTCAAAAATCACAATGCCGACTTAAGTACAAGATGACTGACACTCTTACTTTCTATGACTAGAAATTCTTCTGTGAGTCCAATTTTAGATTCCGATGCTTCACTTCAGGTTTACTGTATCCCTTGGACTTTCTTATTGACGATGAAACTCAGAAATTGCATCCGAATTTAATACAAAAGGCACAATAGCGGCTACAGTACAAGAGCACTGACACTCTCACTTTCTATGATTTGAACCTCTCCTGTGAGTCCAGTTTTAGATTCCGATGCTTCACTTCAAGTTTACTGTATCCCTTGGACCTTCTAATTGACGATGAAACACAGAGTTTGCATCCGAATTTAATACAAAAGGTACAATACCGACTTAAGTACAAGAGGACAGACACTCTAACTTTCTATGATTTGAACCTCTCCTGTGAGTCCAGTTTTAGATTCCGATGCTTCCCTTCAGGTTTACTGTATCCCTTGGACCTTCTTATTGACGATGAAACACAGAAATTGCATCCGAATCTAATACAAAAATCACAATGGCGACTTAAGTACAAGAGGACTGACTATCTCACTTTCTATGATTTGAACATCTCCTGTGAGTCCAGTTTTGATTCCGATGCTTCACTTCAGGTTTACTGTATCCCTTGGACCTTCTTATTGACGATGAAACACAGAAATTGCATCGGATTTAAATTCAAAACGCACAATGCCGACTTAAGTAAAAGAGGACTGACA
Organism: Schistocerca americana; assembly: GCF_021461395.2. Classification (NCBI taxonomy): domain Eukaryota; kingdom Metazoa; phylum Arthropoda; class Insecta; order Orthoptera; family Acrididae; genus Schistocerca; species Schistocerca americana. Next base: position 225,887,151 of record NC_060127.1, on the reverse strand, counting down.
CTCTCACTTTCTATGATTTGAACCCCTCCTGTGAGTCCAGTTTTAGATTCCGATGCTTCACTTCAGGTTTACTGTATCCCTTGAACCTTCTTATTGACGATGACACTCAGAAATTGGAACGGAATTAAATTCCAAAGACACAATGCCGACTTAAGTACAAGAGGACTGACGATCTAACTTTCTATGATTTGAACCTCTCCTGTGAGTCCGGTTTTAGATTCCGATGCTTCACTTCAGGTTAACTGTATCCCTTGGACCTTCTTATTGACGATGAAACATAGAGTTTGCATCCGAATTTAATACAAAAGGCACAATGCCGATTCAAGTGCAAGAGGACTGACACTCTCACTTTCTATGATTTCAACCTCTCCTGTGAGTCCAGTTTTAGATTCCGATGCTTCCCCTCAGGTTTACTGCATCACTTGGACCTTCTTATTGACGATGAAACACAGAAATTGCATCCGAATTTAATACAAATGGCACAATGCCGACTTAAGTACAAGAGGGCTGACACTCTCACTTTCTATGATTCGAACCTCTCCTGTGAGGTCAGATTTAGATTCCGATGCTTCACTTCAGGTTTACTGTATCCCTTGGACCTTCTTTTTGACGATAAAACACAGAAACCGCATCCAAATTTAATACAAATGCCACAATGCCGACTTAAGTAAAAGAGGACTGACACTCTCACTTTCTATGATTTGAACCTGTCCTGTGAGTCCAGTCATAAATTCCGATGCCTCACTCCAGGTTTACTGTATCCGTTGGACCTTCTTATTGACGATGAAACACAGAAATTGCATCGAACTTAAATTCAAAAATCACAATGCCGACTTAAGTACAAGATGACTGACACTCTAACTTTCTATGACTTGAAATTCTTCTGTGAGTCCAATTTTAGATTCCGATGCTTCACTTCAGGTTTACTGTATCCCTTGGACCTTCTTATTGACGATGAAACACAGAGTTTGTATCCGAAATTAATACAAAAGGCACAATGCCGACTTAAGTACAAGAGGACTGACACTCTAACTTTCTATGATTTGAATCTCTCCTGTGAGTCCAGTTTTAGATTCCGATGCTTCACTTCAGTTTTACTGTATCCTTTAGACCTTCTTATTGACGATGAAACACAGAAATTGCATCGGAATTAAATTCAAAAGGCACAATGCCGACCTAAGTAGAAGAGAACTGACACTCTCACTTTCTATGATTTGAACCTCTCCTGTGAGTCCAGTATTAGATTCCGATGCTTGACTTCAGGTTTACAGTATCCCTTGGACCTTCTTATTGGCGATGAAACACAGAAATTGCATCCGAATTTAATTCAAAAGGCACAATGCCGTCATAAGTACAAGAGGACTGACACTCTAACTTTCTATGATTTGAACCTCTCCTGTGAGTCCAGTTTTAGATTTCGATGCTTCACTTCAGGTTTACTGTATCCCTTGGACCTTCTAATTGACGATGAAACACGGAGTTTGCATCCGAATTTAATACAAAAGGTACAATACCGACTTAAGTACAAGAGGACAGACACTCTAACTTTCTATGATTTGAACCTCTCCTGTGAGTCCAGTTCTAGATTCCGATGCTTCCCTTCAGGTTTACTGTATCCCTTGGACTTTCTTATTGACGATGAAACACAGATATTGCATCCGAATTTAATACAAAAATCACAATGGCGACTTAAGTACAAGAGGACTGACTATCTCACTTTCTATGATTTGAACATCTCCTGTGAGTCCAGTTTTAGATTCCGATGCTTCACTTCAGGTTTACTGTATCCCTTGGACCTTCTTATTGACGATGAAACACAGAAATTGCATCGGATTTAAATTCAAAACGCACAATGCCGACTTAAGTAAAAGACGACTGACACTCTCACTATTTATGATTTGAACCTCCCCTGTGAGTCCAGTTTTAGATTCCGATGCTTCACTTCAGGTTTACTGTATCCCTTGAACCTTCTTATTGACGATGAAACACAGAAATTGGAACGGAATTAAATTCCAAAGGCACAATGCCGACTTAAGATACAAGAGGACTGACAATCAAACTTTCTATGATTTGAACCTCTCCTGTGAGTCCGGTATTAGATTCCGATGCTTCACTTCAGGTTTACTGTATACCTTGGACCTTCTTACTGACGATGAAACACAGAGTTTGCATCCGAATTTAATACAAAAGGCACAATGCCGACTTAAGTACAAGAGGACTGACACTCTCACTTTCTATGATTTGAACCTCTCCTGTGAGTCCAGTTTTAGATTCCGATGCTTCACTTCTGGTTTACTGTATACCGTGCACCTTCTTATTGACGATGAAACACAGAAATTGCATCCAAATGTAATACAAAAGGCACAATGTCGACTTAAGTACAAGATGACTGACATTCTAACTTTCTATGATTTGAACCTCTCCTGTGAGTCCAGTTTTAATTTCCGATGCTTCACTTCAGGTTTACTGTATACTTTGCACCTTCTGATTGACGATGAAACACAGAAATTGCATCGGAATTTAATACAAAAGGCACAATGCCGACTTAAGTAAATGAGGACTGACTCTCTAACTTTCTATGATTTGAACCTCTCCTGTGAGTCCAGTTTTAGATTCTGATGCTTCACTTCAGGTTTACTGTATCCCTTGGACCTTCTTATTGACGATGAAACACAGAAATTGAATTCGGAATTTAATACAAAATGCACAATGCCGACTTAAGTAAAAGAGGACCGACACTCTGACATTCTATGATTTGAACCTCTCCTGCGAGTCCAATTTTTAGATTCCGATGCTTCACTTAATGTTTACTGTATCTCTTGGATCTTTTTATTGACGATGAAACACAGGAATTGCATCCGAATTTAATACAAGAGGCACAATACCGATTTAAGTTCAAGAGGAGTGACACTCTAACTTTCTATGGTTTGAATCTCTCCTGTGAGTCCAGTTTTTGATTCCGATGCTTCACTTCAGGTTTACTGCATCCTTTGGACCTTCTTATTGACGATGAAACACAGAAATTGCATCGGAAGTAAATTTAAAAGGCACAATGCCGACCTAAGTAGAAGAGGACTGACACTCTCACTTTCTATGATTTGAACCTCTCCTGTGAGTCCAGTTTTAGATTCCGATGCTTCACTTCAGGTTTACTGTATCCCTTGGGCCTTCTTATTGACGATGAAACACAGAGTTTGCATCCAAATTTAATACAAAAGGTACAATGCCGACTTAAGTACAAGAGGACTGACACTCTTACTTTCTATGATTTGAACCTCTCCTGTGACTCCAGTTTTAGATTCCGATGTTTCACTTCAGGTTTACTTTTTCCTTGGACCTTCTTATTTACTATGAAACACAGGAATTGCATCCGAATTTAATACAAATGGCACAATGCGAACTTAAGTACAAGAGGCCTGACACTCTCTCTTTCTATGATTTGAACCTCTCCTGTGAGTCCGGTTTTAAATTCCGATGCTTCACTTCAGGTTTACTGTATACCTTGCACCTTCTTATTGACGATGAAACATAGAAATTGCATCGGAATATAATGCAAAAGCCACAATGCCGACTTAAATAAAAGAGGACTAACACTCTACGTTTATTATGATTTGAACCTCTCCTGTGAGTCCAGTTTTAGATTCCGATGCTTCACTTCAGGTTTACAGTATACCTTGCACCTTCTTATTGACGATGAAACACTGAAATTGCATTCGAATTTAATACAAAAGGCACAATGCCAACTTAAGTACAAGAGGACTGACATTCTAACTTTCTATGATTTGAACCTCTCCTGTGAGTCCAGTTTTAGATTCCGATGCTTCACTTCAGGTTTACTGTATCCCTCGGACCTTCTTATTGACAATGAAACACAGAAATTGCATCCGAATTTAATACAAAAGGCACAATGCCGACTTAAGTAAAAGAGGACTGACACTCTAACATTCTATGATTTGAACCTCTCCTGCGAGTCCAGTTTTAGATTCCGATGCTTCACTTAAGGTTTACTGTATCCCTTGGACCTTGTTATTGACGATGAAACACAGAAATTGCATCTGAATTTAATACAAAAGGCACAATACCGACTCAATTACAAGAGGAGTGACACTCTCACTTTCTATGATTTGAACCTCTCCTGTGAGTAAAGTTTTAGATTCCGATGCTTCACTTCAGTTTTACTGTATCCCTTGGACCTTCTTATTGACAATGAAACACAGAAATTTCATCCGAATTTAATACAAATGCAACAATGCCGACTTAAGTATAAGAGGACTGACACTCTCACTTTCTATGATTTGAACCTCTCCTGTGAGTCCAGTCTCAGATTCCGACGCTTCACTCCAGGTTTACTGTTTCCCTGGGACCTTCTTATCGACGATGAAACACAGAAATTGCATCCGAAATAAATTAAAAAATCACAATGCCGACTTAAGTACAAGAGGACTGACACTCTAACTTTCTATGATTTGCACCTCTCCTGTGAGTCCAGTTTTAGATTCCGATGCTTCACTTAATGTTTACTGTATCCCTTGGACCTTCTTATTGACGATGAAACACAGGAATTGAATTCGAATTTAATACAAAAGGCACAATACCGACTTAAGTACAAGAGGAGTGACACTCTAACTTTCTATGATTTGAATCTCTCCAGTGAGTCCAGTTTTTGATTCCGATGCTTCACTTCAGGTTTACTGTATCCTTTGGACCTTCTTATTGACGATGAAACACAGAAATTGCATCGGAATTAAATTCAAAAGGCACAATGCCGACCTAAGTAGAAGAGGACTGACACTCTCACTTTCTATGATTTGAACCTCTCCTGTGAGTCCAGTTTTAGATTCCGATGCTTCACTTCAGGTTTACTGAATACCTTGCACCTTTTTATTGACGATGAAACATAGTAATTGCATCGGAATTTAATGCAATAGGCACAATGCCGACTTAAGTAAAAGAGGACAGACACTCTAACATTCTATGATTTGAACCTCTCCTGTGAGTCCAGTTTTAGATTCCGATGCTTCACTTCAGGTTTATTGTATCCCTTGGACATTCTTATTGACGATGGAACACAGAAATTGCATCCGAATTTAACACAAATGCCACAATGCCGACTTAAGTACAAGAGGACTGACACTCTCACTTTCTATGATTTGAACCTTTCCTGTGAGTCCAGTTTTTGATTCCGATGCTTCACTTCAGGTTTACTGTATCCCTTGGACCTTCTTATTGACAATGAAACACAGAATTTGAATCGGAATTAAATTCAATACGCACAATGCCGACTTAAGTAAATGAGGACTGACACTCTCATTTTCTATGATTTGAACCTCTCCTGTGAGTCCAGTCTTACATTCCAATGCTTCATTCCAGGTTTACTGTATCCCTTGGACCTTCTTATTGACGATGAAGCACAGAAATTGCATCGGAATTAAATTCAAAAATCACAATGCAGATTTAAGTACAAGAGGACTGACACTCTAACTTACTATGATTTGAAACTCTCCTGTGAGTCCAGTTTTAGATTCCGATGCTTTACTTAAGATTTACTGTATCCCTTGGTCCTTCTTATTGATGATGAAACACAGAAATTGCATCCGAATTTAATACAAAAGGCGCAATGCCGTCTTAAGTACAAGGGGACTGACACTCTAACTTTCTATGATTTGAAACTCTCCTGTGAGTCCAGTTTTAGATTCCGATGCTTTACTTAAGATTTCCTGTATCCCTTGGTCCTTCTTATTGATGATGAAACACAGAAATTGCATCCGAATTTAATACAAAAGGCGCAATGCCGTCTTAAGTACAAGGGGACTGACACTCTAACTTTCTATGATTTGAAACTCTCCTGTGACACCAGTTTTAGATTCCGATGTTTCACTTCAGGTTTACTTTTTCCTTGGACCTTCTTATTTACTATGAAACACAGGAATTGCATCCGAATTTAATACAAATGGCACAATGCGAACTTAAGTACAAGAGGCCTGACACTCTCTCTTTCTATGATTTGAACCTCTCCTGTGAGTCCGGTTTTAAATTCCGATGCTTCACTTCAGGTTTACTGTATACCTTGCACCTTCTTATTGACGATGAAACATAGAAATTGCATCGGAATATAATGCAAAAGCCACAATGCCGACTTAAATAAAAGAGGACTAACACTCTACGTTTATTATGATTTGAACCTCTCCTGTGAGTCCAGTTTTAGATTCCGATGCTTCACTTCAGGTTTACAGTATACCTTGCACCTTCTTATTGACGATGAAACACTGAAATTGCATTCGAATTTAATACAAAAGGCACAATGCCAACTTAAGTACAAGAGGACTGACATTCTAACTTTCTATGATTTGAACCTCTCCTGTGAGTCCAGTTTTAGATTCCGATGCTTCACTTCAGGTTTACTGTATCCCTCGGACCTCCTTATTGACAATGAAACACAGAAATTGCATCCGAATTTAATACAAAAGGCACAATGCCGACTTAAGTAAAAGAGGACTGACACTCTAACATTCTATGATTTGAACCTCTCCTGCGAGTCCAGTTTTAGATTCCGATGCTTCACTTAAGGTTTACTGTATCCCTTGGACCTTGTTATTGACGATGAAACACAGAAATTGCATCTGAATTTAATACAAAAGGCACAATACCGACTCAATTACAAGAGGAGTGACACTCTCACTTTCTATGATTTGAACCTCTCCTGTGAGTAAAGTTTTAGATTCCGATGCTTCACTTCAGTTTTACTGTATCCCTTGGACCTTCTTATTGACGATGAAACACAGAAATTTCATCCGAATTTAATACAAATGCAACAATGCCGACTTAAGTATAAGAGGACTGACACTCTCACTTTCTATGATTTGAACCTCTCCTGTGAGTCCAGTCTTAGATTCCGATGCTTCACTCCAGGTTTACTGTTTCCCTGGGACCTTCTTATCGACGATGAAACACAGAAATTGCATCCGAAATAAATTAAAAAATCACAATGCCGACTTAAGTACAAGAGGACTGACACTCTAACTTTCTATGATTTGCACCTCTCCTGTGAGTCCAGTTTTAGATTCCGATGCTTCACTTAATGTTTACTGTATCCCTTGGACCTTCTTATTGACGATGAAACACAGGAATTGAATTCGAATTTAATACAAAGGCACAATACCGACTTAAGTACAAGAGGAGTGACACTCTAACTTTCTATGATTTGAATCTCTCCAGTGAGTCCAGTTTTTGATTCCGATGCTTCACTTCAGGTTTACTGTATCCTTTGGACCTTCTTATTGACGATGAAACACAGAAATTGCATCGGAATTAAATTCAAAAGGCACAATGCCGACCTAAGTAGAAGAGGACTGACACTCTCACTTTCTATGATTTGAACCTCTCCTGTGAGTCCAGTTTTAGATTCCGATGCTTCACTTCAGGTTTACTGAATACCTTGCACCTTTTTATTGACGATGAAACATAGTAATTGCATCGGAATTTAATGCAATAGGCACAATGCCGACTTAAGTAAAAGAGGACAGACACTCTAACATTCTATGATTTGAACCTCTCCTGTGAGTCCAGTTTTAGATTCCGATGCTTCACTTCAGGTTTATTGTATCCCTTGGACATTCTTATTGACGATGGAACACAGAAATTGCATCCGAATTTAACACAAATGCCACAATGCCGACTTAAGTACAAGAGGACTGACACTCTCACTTTCTATGATTTGAACCTTTCCTGTGAGTCCAGTTTTTGATTCCGATGCTTCACTTCAGGTTTACTGTATCCCTTGGACCTTCTTATTGACGATGAAACACAGAATTTGCATCGGAATTAAATTCAATACGCACAATGCCGACTTAAGTAAATGAGGACTGACACTCTCATTTTCTATGATTTGAACCTCTCCTGTGAGTCCAGTCTTAGATTCCAATGCTTCATTCCAGGTTTACTGTATCCCTTGGACCTTCTTATTGACGATGAAGCACAGAAATTGCATCGGAATTAAATTCAAAAATCACAATGCAGATTTAAGTACAAGAGGACTGACACTCTAACTTTCTATGATTTGAAACTCTCCTGTGAGTCCAGTTTTAGATTCCGATGCTTTACTTAAGATTTACTGTATCCCTTGGTCCTTCTTATTGATGATGAAACACAGAAATTGCATCCGAATTTAATACAAAAGGCGCAATGCCGTCTTAAGTACAAGGGGACTGACACTCTAACTTTCTATGATTTGAAACTCTCCTGTGAGTCCAGTTTTAGATTCCGATGCTTTACTTAAGATTTACTGTATCCCTTCGACCTTCTTATTGATGATGAAACACAGAAATTGCATCCGAATTTAATACAAAAGGCACAATACCGACTTAAGTACAAGAGGAGTGACACTCTTGCTTTCTATGATTTGAATCTCTCCTGAGAGTTCAGTTTTAGATTCCGATGCTTCACTTCAGGTTTACTGTATCCTTTGGACCTTCTTATTGACGATGAAACACAGAAATTGCATCGGAATTAAATTCAAAAGGCACAATGCCGACCTAAGTAGAAGAGGACTGACACTCTCACTTTCTATGATTTGAACCTCTCCTGTGAGTCCAGTTTTAGATTCCGATGCTTCACTTCAGGTTTACTGTATCCCTTGGACCTTCTTATTGACGATGAAACACAGCAATTGCATCGGATTTAAATTCAAAAGGCACAATGCCGACCTAAGTAGAAGAGAACTGACACTCTCACTTTCTATGATTTGAACCTCTCCTGTGAGTCCAGTTTTAGATTCCAATGCTTCACTTCTGGTTTACTGTATACCTTGGACCTTCTTATTGACGATGAAACACAGAAAATGCATCCGAATTTGATACAAATGCCAAAATGCCGACATAAGTACAAGAGGACTGACGCTCTCACTATCTATGATATGAACCTCTCCTGTGAGTCCAGTTTTAGATTCCGATGCTTCACTACAGGTTTACTGTATACCTTGCACCTTCGTATTGACGATGAAACACAGAGTTTGCATCCGAATTTAATAAAAAAGGCACAATGCCGACTTAAATACAAGAGGACTGACACTCTAACTTTCTATGATTTGAACCTCTCCTGTCAGTCCAGTTTTCGATTCCGATGCTTCACTATAGGTTTACTGTATCCCTTGGACCTTCTTATTGACGACGAAACACAGAAATTGCATCCGAATTTAATACAAATGCCACAATGCCGACTTAAGTACACGAGGACTGACGCTCTCACTTTCTATGATTTGAACCTCTCCAGTGAGTCAGTTTTAGATTCCGAAGCTTCTCTTTAGTTTTACTGTATACCTTGCACCTTCTTATTGACGATGAAACACAGAAATTGCATCCGAATTCAATACAAAAGGCACAATGCCGACTTAAGTACAAGAGGACAGACATTCTAACTTTCTATGATTTGAACCTCTCCTGTGAGTCCAGTCTTAAATTCCGATGCTTCACTCCAGGTTTACTGTATCCCTTGGACCTTCTTATTGACGATGAAACACAGAAATTGCATCGGAATTAAATTCGAAAATCACAATGCCGACTTAAGTACAAGATGACTGACACTCTAACTTTCTATGACTAGAAATTCTTCTGTGAGTCCAATTTTAGATTCCGATGCTTCACTTCAGATTTACTGTATCCCTTGAACTTTCTTATTGACGATGAAACACAGAAATTGCATCCGAATTTAATACAAAAGGCACAATGGCGGCTTAAGTACAAGAGCACTGACACTCTCACTTTCTATGATTTGAACCTCTCCTGTGAGTCCAGTTTTAGATTCCGATGCTTCACTTCAGGTTTACAGTATCCCTTGGACCTTCTTATTGACGATGAAACACAGAAATTGCATCCGAATTTAATACAAATGGCACAATGCCGATGTAAGTACAAGAGGACAGACACTCTCACTTTCTATGATTCGAACCTCTCCTGTGAGGTCAGATTTAGATTCCGATGCTTCACTCCGGTTTACTGTATACCTTGCACCTTCTTATTGATGATGAAACACAGAATTTGCATCGGAATTAAATTCAAAAGGCACAATGCCGTCTTAAGTACAAGAGGACTGACACTCTCACTTTCTATGATTTGAACCTCTCCTGTGAGTCCAGTTTTAGATTCCGATGCTTCACTTCAGGTTTACTGTATCCCTTGGACCTTCTAATTGACGATGAAACACAAAGTTTGCATCCGAATTTGATACAAAAGGTACAATACCGACTTAAGTACAAGAGGACAGACACTCTAACTTTCTATGATTTGAACCTCTCCTGTGAGTCCAGTTTTAGATCCCGATGCTTCCCTTCAGGTTTACTGTATCCCTTGGACCTTCTTATTGACGATGAAACACAGAAATTGCATCCGAATTTTGTAAAAAAATCACAATGGCGACTTAAGTACAAGAGGACTGACTATCTCACTTTCTATGCTTTGAACTTCTCCTGTGAGTCCAGTTTTAGATTCCGATGCTTCACTTAAGGTTTACTGTATCCCTTGGACCTTCTTATTGACGATGAAACATAGAGTTTGCCTCCGAATTTAATACAAAAGGCACAATGCCGACTTAAGTGCAAGAGGACTGACACTCTCACTTTCTATGATTTCAACCTCTCCTGTGAGTCCAGTTTTAGATTCCGATGCTTCCCCTCAGGTTTACTGCATCCCTTGGACCTTCTTATTGACCATGAAACACAGAAATTCCATCCGAATTTAATACAAATGGCACAATGCCGACTTAAGTACAAGAGGGCTGACACTCTCACTTTCTATGATTTGAACCTCTCCTGTGAGGTCAGATTTAGATTCCGATGCTTCACTTCAGGTTTACTGTATCCCTTGGACCTTCTTATTGACGATAAAACACAGAAACCGCATCCAAATTTAATACAAATGCCACAATGCCGACTTAAGTAAAAGAGGACTGACACTCTCACTTTCTATGATTTGAACCTCTCCTGTGAGTCCAGTCTTAAATTCCGATGCTTCACTCCAGGTTTACTGTATCCGTTGGACCTTCTTATTGACGATGCAACACAGAAATTGCATCGGACTTAAATTCAAAAATCACAATGCCGACTTAAGTACAAGATGACTGACACTCTAACTTTCTATGACTTGAAATTCTTCTGTGAGTCCAATTTTAGATTCCGATGCTTCACTTCAGGTTTACTGTATCCCTTGGACCTTCTTATTGACGATGAAACACAGAGTTTGCATCCGAAATTAATACAAAAGGCACAATGCCGACTTAAGTACAAGAGGACTGACACTCTAACTTTCTATGATTTGAATCTCTCCTGTGAGTCCAGTTTTAGATTCCGATGCTTCACTTCAGTTTTACTGTATCCTTTAGACCTTCTTATAGACGATGAAACACAGAAATTGCATCGGAATTAAATTCAAAAGGCACAATGCCGACCTAAGTAGAAGAGAACTGACACTCTCACTTTCTATGATTTGAACCTCTCCTGTGAGTCCAGTTTTAGATCTGATGCTTGACTTCAGGTTTACAGTATCCCTTGGACCTTCTTATTGACGATGAAACACAGAAATTGCATCCGAATTTAATACAAATGGCACAACGCCGACTTAAGTACAAGAGGACAGACACTCTCACTTTCTATGATTCGAACCTCTCCTGTGAGGTCAGATTTAGATTCCGATGCTTCACTCCAGGTTTACTGTATACCTTGCACCTTCTTATTGATGATGAAACACAGAAATGGCATCGGAATTAAATTCAAAAGGCACAATGCCGTCATAAGTAAAAGAGGACTGACACTCTCACTTTCTATGATTTGAACCTCTCCTGTGAGTCCAGTTTTAGATTCCGATGCTTCACTTCTGGTTTACTGTATACCGTGCACCTTCTTATTGACGATGAAACACAGAAATTTCATCCGAATTTAATACAAATGCAACAATGCCGACTTAAGTATAAGAGGACTGACACTATCACTTCCTATGATTTGAACCTCTCCTGTGAGTCCAGTCTTAGATTCCGATGCTTCATTCCAGGTTTACTGTTTCCCTGGGACCTTCTTATCGACGATGAAACACAGAAATTGCATCCGAAATAAATTAAAAAATCACAATGCCGACTTAAGTACAAGAGGACTGACACTCTAACTTTCTACGATTTGCACCTCTCCTGTGAGTCCAGTTTTAGATTCCGATGCTTCACTTAATGTTTACTGTATCCCTTGGACCTTCTTATTGACGATGAAACACAGGAATTGAATTCGAATTTAATACAAAAGGCACAATACCGACTTAAGTACAAGAGGAGTGACACTCTAACTTTCTATGATTTGAATCTCTCCAGTGAGTCCAGTTTTTGATTCCGATGCTTCACTTCAGGTTTACTGTATCCTTTGGACCTTCTTATTGACGATGAAACACAGAAATTGCATCGGAATTAAATTCAAAAGGCACAATGCCGACCTAAGTAGAAGAGGACTGACACTCTCACTTTCTATGATTTGAACCTCTCCTGTGAGTCCAGTTTTAGATTCCGATGCTTCACTTCAGGTTTACTGAATACCTTGCACCTTTTTATTGACGATGAAACATAGTAATTGCATCGGAATTTAATGCAATAGGCACAATGCCGACTTAAGTAAAAGAGGACAGACACTCTAACATTCTATGGTTTGAACCTCTCCTGTGAGTCCAGTTTTAGATTCCGATGCTTCACTTCAGGTTTATTGTATCCCTTGGACATTCTTATTGACGATGGAACACAGAAATTGCATCCGAATTTAACACAAATGCCACAATGCCGACTTAAGTACAAGAGGACTGACACTCTCACTTTCTATGATTTGAACCTTTCCTGTGAGTCCAGTTTTTGATTCCGATGCTTCGCTTCAGGTTTACTGTATCCCTTGGACCTTCTTATTGACGATGAAACACAGAATTTGCATCGGAATTAAATTCAATACGCACAATGCCGACTTAAGTAAATGAGGACTGACACTCTCATTTTCTATGATTTGAACCTCTCCTGTGAGTCCAGTCTTAGATTCCAATGCTTCATTCCAGGTTTACTGTATCCCTTGGACCTTCGTATTGACGATGAAGCACAGAAATTGCATCGGAATTAAATTCAAAAATCACAATGCAGATTTAAGTACAAGAGGACTGACACTCTAACTTTCTATGATTTTAAACTCTCCTGTGAGTCCAGTTTTAGATTCCGATGCTTTACTTAAGATTTACTGTATCCCTTGGTCCTTCTTATTGATGATGAAACACAGAAATTGCATCCGAATTTAATACAAAAGGCACAATGCCGTCTTAAGTACAAGAGGACTGACACTCTAACTTTCTATGATTTGAAACTCTCCTGTGAGTCCAGTTTTAGATTCCGATGCTTTACTTAAGATTTACTGTATCCCTTGGACCTTCTTATTGATGATGAAACACAGAAATTGCATCCGAATTTAATACAAAAGGCACAATACCGACTTAAGTACAAGAGGAGTGACACTCTTGCTTTCTATGATTTGAATCTCTCCTGAGAGTTCAGTTTTAGATTCCGATGCTTCACTTCAGGTTTACTGTATCTTTTGGACCTTCTTATTGACGATGAAACACAGAAATTGCATCGGAATTAAATTCAAAAGGCACAATGCCGACCTAAGTAGAAGAGGACTGACACTCTCACTTTCTATGATTTGAACCTCTCCTGTGAGTCCAGTTTTAGATTCCGATGCTTCACTTCAGGTTTACTGTATCCCTTGGACCTTCTTATTGACGATGAAACACAGAAATTGCACCCAAATTTAATACAAATGGCACAATGCCGACTTAAGTACAAGAGGACTGACACTCTCACTTTCTATGATTTGAACCTCTCCTCTGAGTCCAGTTTCAGATTCCGATGCATCACTTCAGGTTTACTGTATCCCTTGGACCTTCTAATTGACGATGAAACACAGAGTTAGTATCCGAATTTAATACAAAAGTCACAATGGCGACTTAAGTACAAGACAACTGACACTCTCACTTTCTATGATGTGAACCTCTCCTGTGAGTCCAGTTTCAGATTCCGATGCTTCACTTCAGGTTTACTGCATACCTTGCACCTTCTTATTGACGATGAATCACAGAACTTGCATCGGAATTAAATTCAAAAGAACCTCTCCTATGAGTCGAGTTTTAGATCCCGATGCTTCACTTCAGGTTTACTGTATCCCTTGGACTTTTTTTTGACGATGAAACACAGAGTTTGCATCCAAATTTAATACAAAAGGTACAATGCCGACTTAAGTACAAGAGGACTGACACTCTTACTTTCTATGATTTGAACCTCTCCTGTGAGTCCAGTTTTAGATTCCGATGTTTCACTTCAGGTTTACTGTATTCCTTGGACCTTCTTATTGACTATGAAACACAGGAATTGCATCCGAATTTAATACAAATGACACAATGCCAACTTAAGTACAAGAGGACTGACACTCTCTCTTTCTATGATTTGAACTTCTCCTGTGAGTCCGGTTTTAAACTCCAATGCTTCACTTCAGGATTACTGTATACCTTGCACCTTCTAATTGACGATGAAACATAGAAATTGCATCGAAATGTAATGCAAAATCCACAATGCCGACTTAATTAAAAGAGGACTAACACTCTAACTTTCTATGATTTGAACCTCTCCTGTGAGTCCAGTTTTAGATTCCGATGCTTCACTTCAGGTTTACTGTATTCCTTGGACCTTCTTATTGACGATGAAACACAGAAATTGCATCCGAATTTGATACAAATGGCACAATGTCGACTTAAGTACAAGAGGACTGACACTCTCACTTTCTATGATTTGAACCTCTCCTGTGAGTCCAGTTTTAGATTCCGATGCTTCACTTCAGTTTTACTGTATCCTTTGGACTTTCTTATTGACGATGAAACACAGAAATTGCATCGGATTTAAATTCAAAAGGCACAATGCCGACCTAAGTAGAAGAGAACTGACACGCTCACTTTCTATGATTTGAACCTCTCCTGTGAGTCCAGTTTTAGATTCCAATGCTTCACTTCTGGTTTACTGTATCCCTTGGACCTTCTTATTGACGATGAAACACAGAAAATGCATCCGAATTTGATACAAATGCCAAAATGCCGACATAAGTACAAGAGGACTGACGCTCTCACTGTCTATGATATGAACCTCTCCTGTGAGTCCAGTTTTAGATTCCGATGCTTCACTACAGGTTTACTGTATACCTTGCACCTTCTTATTGACGATGAAACACAGAGTTTGCATCCGAATTTAATACAAAAGGCACAATGCCGACTTAAATACAAGAGGACTGACACTCTAACTTTCTATGATTTGAACCTCTCCTGTCAGTCCAGTTTTCGATTCCGATGCTTCACTACAGGTTTACTGTATCCCTTGGACCTTCTTATTGACGACGAAACACAGAAATTGCATCCGAATTTAATACAAATGCCACAATGCCGACTTAAGTACACGAGGACTGACGCTCTCACTTTCTATGATTTGAACCTCTCCAGTGAGTCAGTTTCAGATTCCGAAGCTTCTCTTTAGGTTTACTGTATACCTTGCACCTTCTTATTGACGATGAAACACAGAAATTGCATCCGAATTCAATACAAAAGGCACAATGCCGACTTAAGTACAAGAGGACAGACATTCTAACTTTCTATGATTTGAACCTCTCCTGTGAGTCCAGTCTTAAATTCCGATGCTTCACTCCAGGTTTACTGTATCCCTTGGACCTTCTTATTGACGATGAAACACAGAAATTGCATCGGAATTAAATTCAAAAATCACAATGCCGACTTAAGTACAAGATGACTGACACTCTAACTTTCTATGACTAGAAATTCTTCTGTGAGTCCAATTTTAGATTCCGATGCTTCACTTCAGATTTACTGTATCCCTTGAACTTTCTTATTAACGATGAAACACAGAAATTGCATCCGAATTTAATACAAAAGGCACAATGGCGGCTTAAGTACAAGAGCACTGACACTCTCACTTTCTATGATTTGAACCTCTCCTGTGAGTCCAGTTTTAGATTCCGATGCTTCACTTCAGGTTTACTGTATCCCTTGGACCTTCTAATTGACGATGAAACACAGAGTTTGCATCCGAATTTAATACAAAAGGTACAATACCGACTTAAGTACAAGAGGACAGACACTCTAACTTTCTATGATTTGAACCTCTCCTGTGAGTCCAGTTTTAGATCCCGATGCTTCCCTTCAGGTTTACTGTATCCCTTGGACCTTCTTATTGACGATGAAACACAGAAATTGCATCCGCATTTTAATACAAAAATCACACTGGCGACTTAAGTACAAGAGGACTGACTATCTCACTTTCTATGATTTGAACTTCTCCTGTGAGTCCAGTTTTAGATTCCGATGCTTCACTTCAGGTTTACTGTATCCCTTGGACCTTCTAATTGACGATGAAACACAGAGTTTGCATCCGAATTTAATACAAAAGGTACAATACCGACTTAAGTACAAGAGGACAGACACTCTAACTTTCTATGATTTGAACCTCTCCTGTGAGTCCAGTTTTAGATCCCGATGCTTCCCTTCAGGTTTACTGTATCCCTTGGACCTTCTTATTGACGATGAAACACAGAAATTGCATCCGAATTTAATACAAAAATCACAATGGCGACTTAAGTACAAGAGGACTGACTATCTCACTTTCTATGATTTGAACTTCTCCTGTGAGTCCAGTTTTAGATTCCGATGCTTCACTTCAGGTTTACTGTATCCCTTGGACCTTCTTATTGACGATGAAACATAGAGTTTGCCTCCGAATTTAATACAAAAGGCACAATGCCAACTTAAGTGCAAGAGGACTGACACTCACACTTCCTATGATTTCAACCTCTCCTGTGAGTCCAGTTTTAGATTCCGATGCTTCCCCTCAGGTTTACTGCATCCCTTGGACCTTCTTATGGACGATGAAACACAGAAATTGCATCCGAATTTAATACAAATGGCTTAATGCCGACTTAAGTACAAGAGGGCTGACACTCTCACTTTCTATGATTCGAACCCCTCCTGTGAGGTCAGATTTAGATTCCGATGCTTCACTTCAGGTTTACTGTATCCCTTGGACCTTCTTATTGACGATAAAACACAGAAACCGCATCCAAATTTAATACAAATGCCACAATGCCGACTTAAGTAAAAGAGGACTGACACTCTCACTTTCTATGATTTGAACCTCTCCTGTGAGTCCAGTCTTAAATTCCGATGCTTCACTCCAGGTTTACTGTATCCGTTGGACCTTCTTATTGACGATGAAACACAGAAATTGCATCGGACTTAAATTCAAAAATCACAATGCCGACTTAAGTACAAGATGACTGACACTCTAACTTTCTAAGACTTGAAATTCTTCTGTGAGTCCAATTTTAGATTCCGATGCTTCACTTCAGGTTTACTGTATCCCTTGGACCTTCTTATTGACGATGAAACACAGAGTTTGCATCCGAAATTAATACAAAAGGCACAATGCCGACTTAAGTACAAGAGGACTGACACTCTAACTTTCTATGATTTGAATCTTTCCTGTGAGTCCAGTTTTAGATTCCGATGCTTCACTTCAGTTTTACTGTATCCTTTAGACCTTCTTATTGACGATGAAACACAGAAATTGCATCGGAATTAAATTCAAAAGGCACAATGCCGACCTAAGTAGAAGAGAACTGACACTCTCACTTTCTATGATTTGAACCTCTCCTGTGAGTCCAGTTTTAGATCCGATGCTTGACTTCAGGTTTACAGTATCCCTTGGACCTTCTTATTGACGATGAAACACAGAAATTGCATCCGAATTTAATACAAATGGCACAATGCCGACTTAAGTACAAGAGGACAGACACTCTCACTTTCTATGATTCGAACCTCTCCTGTGAGGTCAGATTTAGATTCCGATGCTTCACTCCAGGTTTACTGTATACCTTGCACCTTCTTATTGATGATGAAACACAGAAATGGCATCGGAATTAAATTCAAAAGGCACAATGCCGTCATAAGTACAAGAGGACTGACACTCTCACTTTCTATGATTTGAACCTCTCCTGTGAGTCCAGTTTTAGATTCCGATGCTTCACTTCTGGTTTACTGTATACCGTGCACCTTCTTATTGACGATGAAACACAGAAATTGCATCCGAATTTAATACAAAAGGCACAATGTCGACTAAAGTACAAGATGACTGACATTCTAACTTTCTACGATTTGAAAATCTCCTGTGAGTCCAGTTTTAGATTCCGATGCTTCACTTCAGGTTTACTGTATACCTTGCACCTTCTGATTGACGATGAAACACAGAAATTGCATCGGAATTTAATACAAAAGGCACAATGCCGACTTAAGTAAATGAGGACTGACTCTCTAACTTTCTATGATTTGAACCTCTCCTGTGAGTCCAGTTTTAGATTCTGACGCTTCACTTCAGGTTTACTGTATCCCTTGGACTTTGTTATTGGTGATGAAACACAGAAATTGCATCGGAATTTAATACAAAATGCACAATGCCGACTTAAGTAAAAGAGGACTGACACTCTGACATTCTATGATTTGAACCTCAGCTGCGAGTCCAATTTTTAGATTCCGATGCTTCACTTAATGTTTACTGTATCCCTTGGACCTTCTTATTGACGATGAAACACAGGAATTGCATCGGAAGTAAATTTAAAAGGCACAATGCCGACCTAAGTAGAAGAGGACTGACACTCTCACTTTCTATGATTTGAACCTCTCCTGTGAGTCCAGTTTTAGATTCCGATGCTTCACTTCAGGTTTACTGTCTCCCTTGGGCCTTCTTATTGACGATGAAACACAGAGTTTGCATCCAAATTTAATACAAAAGGTACAATGCCGACTTAAGTACAAGAGGACTGACACTCTTACTTTCTATATTTTGAACCTCTCCTGTGACTCCAGTTTTAGATTCCGATGTTTCATTTCAGGTTTACTTTTTCCTTGGACCTTCTGATTGACTATGAAACACAGGAATTGCATCCGAATTTAATACAAATGGCACAATGCCAACTTAAGTACAAGAGGACTGACACTCTCTCTTTCTATGATTTGAACCTCTCCTGTGAGTCCGGTTTTAAATTCCGATGCTTCACTTCAGGTTTACTGTATACCTTGCACCTTCTTATTGAAGATGAAACAGAGAAATTGCATCGGAATATAATGCAAAAGCCACAATGCCGACTTAAATAAAAGAGGACTAACACTCTACGTTTCTATGATTTGAACCTCTCCTGTGAGTCCAGTTTTAGATTCCGATGCTTCACTGCAGGTTTACAGTATACCTTGCACCTTCTTATTGACGATGAAACACTGAAATTGCATTCGAATTTAATACAAAAGGCACAATGCCGACTTAAGTACAAGAGGACTGACATTCTAACTTTCTATGATTTGAACCTCTCCTGTGAGTCCAGTTTTAGATTCCGATGCTTCACTTCAGGTTTACTGTATCCCTCGGACCTTCTTATTGACGATGAAACACAGAAATTGCATCCGAATTTAATACAAAAGGCACAATGCCGACTTAAGTAAAAGAGGACTGACACTCTAACATTCTATGATTTGAACCTCTCCTGCGAGTCCAGTTTTAGATTCCGATGCTTCACTTCAGGTTTACTGTATCCCTTGGACCTTGTTATTGACGATGAAACACAGAAATTGCATCCGAATTTAATACAAAAGGCACAATACCGACTCAAGTACTAGAGGAGTGACACTCTCACTTTCTATGATTAGAACCTCTCCTGTGAGTCAAGTTTTAGATTCCGATGCTTCACTTCAGTTTTACTGTATCCCTTGGACCTTCTTATTGACGATGAAACACAGAAATTTCATCCGAATTTAATACAAATGCAACAATGCCGACTTAAGTACAAGAGGACTGACACTCTCACTTTCTATGATTTGAACATCTCCTGTGAGTCCAGTCTTAGATTCCGATGCTTCACTCCAGGTTTACTGTTTCCCTGGGACCTTCTTATCGACGATGAAACACAGAAATTGCATCCGAAATAAATTAAAAAATCATAATGCCGACTTAAGTACAAGAGGACTGACACTCTAACTTTCTATGATTTGCACCTCTCCTGTGAGTCCAGTTTTAGATTCCGATGCTTCACTTTATGTTTACTGTATCCCTTGGACCTTCTTACTGACGATGAAACACAGGAATTGCATCCGAATTTAATACAAAAGGCACAATACCGACTTTTGTACTTCAGGAGTGACACTCTAACTTTCTATGATTTGAATCTCTCCAGTGAGTCCAGTTTTTGATTCCGATGCTTCTCTTCAGGTTTACTGTATCCTTTGGACCTTCTTATTGACGATGAAACACAGAAATTGCATCGGAATTAAATTCAAAAGGCACAATGCCGACCTAAGTAGAAGAGGACTGACACTCTCACTTTCTATGATTTGAACCTCTCCTATGAGTCCAGTTTTAGATTCCGATGCTTCACTTCAGGTTTACTGAATACCTTGCACCTTTTTATTGACGTTGAAACATAGTAATTGCATCGGAATTTAATGCAATAGGCACAATGCCAACTTAAGTAAAAGAGGACAGACACTCTAACATTCTATGATTTGAACCTCTCCTGTGAGTCCAGTTTTAGATTCCGATGCTTCACTTAAGGTTTACTGTATCCCTTGGACCTTGTTATTGACGATGAAACACAGAAATTGCATCCGAATTTAATACAAAAGGCACAATACCGACTCAAGTACAAGAGGAGTGACACTCTCACTTTCTATGATTTGAACCTCTCCTGTGAGTCAAGTTTTAGATTCCGATGCTTCACTTCAGTTTTACTGTATCCCTTGGACCTTCTTATTGACGAGGAAACACAGAAATTTCATCCGAATTTAATACAAATGCAACAATGCCGACTTAAGTACAAGAGGACTGACACTCTCACTTTCTATGATTTGAACCTCTCCTGTGAGTCCAGTCTTAGATTCCGATGCTTCACTCCAGGTTTACTGTTTCCCTGGGACCTTCTTATCGACGATGAAACACAAAAATTGCATCCGATATAAATTAAAAAACCACAATGCCGACTTAAGTACAAGAGGACTGACACTCTAACTTTCTATGATTTGCACCTCTCCTGTGAGTCCAGTTTTAGATTCCGATGCTTCACTTAATGTTTACTGTATCCCTTGGACCTTCTTATTGACGATGAAACACAGGAATTGCATCCGAATTTTATACAAAAGGCACAATACCGACTTTTGTACTTCAGGAGTGACACTCTAACTTTCTATGATTTGAATCTCTCCAGTGAGTCCAGTTTTTGATTCCGATGCTTCACTTCAGGTTTACTGTATCCTTTGGACCTTCTTATTGACGATAAAACACAGATATTGCATCGGAATTAAATTCAAAAGGCACAATGCCGACCTAAGTAGAAGAGGACTGACACTCTCACTTTCTATGATTTGAACCTCTCCTGTGAGTCCAGTTTTAGATTCCGATGCTTCACTTCAGGTTTACTGAATACCTTGCACCTTTTTATTGACGATGAAACATAGTAATTGCATCGGAATTTAATGCAATAGGCACAATGCCGACTTAAGTAAAAGAGGACAGACACTCTAACATTCTATGATTTGAACCTCTCCTGTGAGTCCAGTTTTAGATTCCGATGCTTCACTTCAGGTTTATTGTATCCCTTGGACATTCTTATTGACGATGAAACACAGAAATTGCATCCGAATTTAACACAAATGCCACAATGCCGACTTAAGTACAAGAGGACTGACACTCTCACTTTCTATGATTTGAACCTTTCCTGTGAGTCCACTTTTTGATTCCGATGCTTCACTTCAGGTTTACTGTATCCCTAGGACCTTCTTATTGACGATGAAACACAGAATTTGCATCGGAATTAAATTCAATACGCACAATGCCGACTTAAGTAAATGAGGACTGACACTCTCATTTTCTATGATTTGAACCTCTCCTGTGAGTCCAGTCTTAGATTCCAATGCTTCATTCCAGGTTTACTGTATCCCTTGGACCTTCTTATTGACGATGAAGCACAGAAATTGCATCGGAATTAAATTCAAAAATCACAATGCAGAGTTAAGTACAAGAGGAATGACACTCTAACTTTCTATGATTTGAGCCTCTCCTGTGAGTCCAGTTTTAGATTCCGATGCTTCACTTCAGGTGTACTGTATCCCTTGGCCCTTTTTATTGACGATGAAACACAGAGTTTTGATCCAAATTTAATACAAAAGGTACAATGCCGACTTAAGTACAAGAGGACTGACACTCTTACTTTCTATGATTTGAACCTCTCCTGTGAGTCCAGTTTTAGATTCCGATGTTTCACTTCAGGTTTACTGTATTCCTTGGACCTTCTTATTGACGATGAAACACAGAAATTGCATCCGAATTTAATACAAATGGCACAATGTCGACTTAAGTACAAGAGGACTGAGACTCTCACTTTCTATGATTTGAACCTCTCCTGTGAGTCCAGTTTTAGATTCCGATGCTTCACTTCAGGTTTACAGTATACCGTGCACCTTCTTATTGACGATGAAACACAGAAATTGCATCCGAATTTAATACAAAAGGCACAATGCCGACTTAAGTACAAGAGGACTGACATTCTAACTTTCTATGATTTGAACCTCTCCTGTGAGTCCAGTTTTAGATTCCGATGCTTCACTTCAGGTTTACTGTATCCCTTGGACCTTCGTATTGACGATGAAACACAGAAATTGCATCCGAACTTAATACAAAAGGCACAATGCCAACTTAAGTAAAAGAGGACTGACACTCTAACATTCTATGATTTGAACCTCTCCTGCGAGTCCAGTTTTAGATTCCGATGCTTCACTTAAGGTTTACTGTGTCCCTTGGACCTTCTTATTGACGATGAAACACAGAAATTGCATCCGAATTTAATACAAAAGGCACAATACCGACTCAAGTACAAGAGGTGTGACACTCTCACTTTCTATGATTTGAACCTCTCATGTGAGTCCAGTTTTAGATTCCGATGCTTCACTTCAGTTTTACTGTATGCCTTGGACCTTCTTATTGACGATGAAACACAGAAATTTCATCCGAATTTAATACAAATGCAACAATGCCGACTTACGTACAAGAGGACTGACACTCTCACTTTCTATGAGTTGAGCCTCTCCTGTGAGTCCAGTTTTAGATTCCGATGCTCTACTTCAGGGCTACTGTATCCCTTGGACCTTCTTATTGACGATGAAACACAGATATTGCATCCGAATTTAATACAAAAGGCACAATACCGACTTAAGTACAAGAGGGGTGACACTCTAACATTCTATGATTTGAACCTCTCCTGTGAGTCCAGTTTTAGATTCCGATGCTTCACTTCAGTTTTACTGTATCCCTTGGACCTTCTTATTGACGAGGAAACACAGAAATTTCATCCGAATTTAATACAAATGCAACAATGCCGACTTAAGTACAAGAGGACTGACACTCTCACTTTCTATGATTTGAACCTCTCCTGTGAGTCCAGTCTTAGATTCCGATGCTTCACTCCAGGTTTACTGTTTCCCTGGGACCTTCTTATCGACGATGAAACACAAAAATTGCATCCGATATAAATTAAAAAACCACAATGCCGACTTAAGTACAAGAGGACTGACACTCTAACTTTCTATGATTTGCACCTCTCCTGTGAGTCCAGTTTTAGATTCCGATGCTTCACTTAATGTTTACTGTATCCCTTGGACCTTCTTATTGACGATGAAACACAGGAATTGCATCCGAATTTTATACAAAAGGCACAATACCGACTTTTGTACTTCAGGAGTGACACTCTAACTTTCTATGATTTGAATCTCTCCAGTGAGTCCAGTTTTTGATTCCGATGCTTCACTTCAGGTTTACTGTATCCTTTGGACCTTCTTATTGACGATAAAACACAGATATTGCATCGGAATTAAATTCAAAAGGCACAATGCCGACCTAAGTAGAAGAGGACTGACACTCTCACTTTCTATGATTTGAACCTCTCCTGTGAGTCCAGTTTTAGATTCCGATGCTTCACTTCAGGTTTACTGAATACCTTGCACCTTTTTATTGACGATGAAACATAGTAATTGCATCGGAATTTAATGCAATAGGCACAATGCCGACTTAAGTAAAAGAGGACAGACACTCTAACATTCTATGATTTGAACCTCTCCTGTGAGTCCAGTTTTAGATTCCGATGCTTCACTTCAGGTTTATTGTATCCCTTGGACATTCTTATTGACGATGAAACACAGAAATTGCATCCGAATTTAACACAAATGCCACAATGCCGACTTAAGTACAAGAGGACTGACACTCTCACTTTCTATGATTTGAACCTTTCCTGTGAGTCCACTTTTTGATTCCGATGCTTCACTTCAGGTTTACTGTATCCCTATTACCTTCTTATTGACGATGAAACACAGAATTTGCATCGGAATTAAATTCAATACGCACAATGCCGACTTAAGTAAATGAGGACTGACACTCTCATTTTCTATGATTTGAACCTCTCCTGTGAGTCCAGTCTTAGATTCCAATGCTTCATTCCAGGTTTACTGTATCCCTTGGACCTTCTTATTGACGATGAAGCACAGAAATTGCATCGGAATTAAATTCAAAAATCACAATGCAGAGTTAAGTACGAGAGGAATGACACTCTAACTATCTATGATTTGAGCCTCTCCTGTGAGTCCAGTTTTAGATTCCGATGCTTCACTTCAGGTGTACTGTATCCCTTGGCCCTATTTTTGACGATGAAACACAGAGTTTTCATCCAAATTTAATACAAAAGGTACAATGCCGACTTAAGTACAAGAGGACTGACACTCTTACTTTCTATGATTTGAACCTCTCCTGTGAGTCCAGTTTTAGATTCCGATGTTTCACTTCAGGTTTACTGTATTCCTTGGACCTTCTTATTGACGATGAAACACAGAAATTGCATCCGAATTTAATACAAATGGCACAATGTCGACTTAAGTACAAGAGGACTGAGACTCTCACTTTCTATGATTTGAACCTCTCCTGTGAGTCCAGTTTTAGATTCCGATGCTTCACTTCAGGTTTACAGTATACCGTGCACCTTCTTATTGACGATGAAACACAGAAATTGCATCCGAATTTAATACAAAAGGCACAATGCCGACTTAAGTACAAGAGGACTGACATTCTAACTTTCTATGATTTGAACCTCTCCTGTGAGTCCAGTTTTAGATTCCGATGCTTCACTTCAGGTTTACTGTATCCCTTGGACCTTCGTATTGACGATGAAACACAGAAATTGCATCCGAACTTAATACAAAAGGCACAATGCCAACTTAAGTAAAAGAGGACTGACACTCTAACATTCTATGATTTGAACCTCTCCTGCGAGTCCAGTTTTAGATTCCGATGCTTCACTTAAGGTTTACTGTATCCCTTGGACCTTCTTATTGACGATGAAACACAGAAATTGCATCCGAATTTAATACAAAAGGCACAATACCGACTCAAGTACAAGAGGTGTGACACTCTCACTTTCTATGATTTGAACCTCTCATGTGAGTCCAGTTTTAGATTCCGATGCTTCACTTCAGTTTTACTGTATGCCTTGGACCTTCTTATTGACGATGAAACACAGAAATTTCATCCGAATTTAATACAAATGCAACAATGCCGACTTACGTACAAGAGGACTGACACTCTCACTTTCTATGAGTTGAGCCTCTCCTGTGAGTCCAGTTTTAGATTCCGATGCTCTACTTCAGGGCTACTGTATCCCTTGGACCTTCTTATTGACGATGAAACACAGATATTGCATCCGAATTTAATACAAAAGGCACAATACCGACTTAAGTACAAGAGGGGTGACACTCTAACATTCTATGATTTGAACCTCTCCTGTGAGTCCAGTTTTAGATTCCGAAGCTTCACTTCAGGTTTACTGTATCCCTTGGACCTTCTTATTGACGATGAAACACAGAAATTGCATCCGAATTTAATACAAAAGGCACAATGGCGACATAAGTACAAGACTACTGACACTCTCAATTTCTATGATGTGAACCTCTCCTGTGAGTCCAGTTTCAGATTCCGATGCTTCACTTCAGGTTTACTGCATTCCTTGCACCTTCTTATTGACGATGAAACACAGAAATTGCATCGGAATTAAATTCAAAATGCACAATACCGACTTAAGTACAAGAGGACTGACACTCTCACTTTCTGTGATTTGAACCTCTCCTATGAGTCCAGATTTAGATCCCGATGCTTCACTTCAGGTTTACTGTATCCCTTGGACCTTTTTATTGACGATGAAACACAGAGTTTGCATCCAAATTTAATACAAAAGGTACAATGCCGACTTAAGTACAAGAGGACATACACTCTTACTTTCTATGATTTGAACCTCTCCTGTGAGTCCAGCTTAAGATTCCGATGTTTCACTTCAGGTTTACTGTATTCCTTGGACCTTCTTATTGACTATGAAACACAGGAATTGCATCCGAATTTAATACAAATGGCACAATGCCAACTTAAGAACAAGAGGACTGACACTCTCCCTTTCTATGATTTGAACCTCTCCTGTGAGTCCAGTTTTAAATTTCGATGCTTCACTTCAGGTTTACTGTATACCTTGCACCTTCTTATTGACGATGAAACATAGAAATTGCATCGGAATTTAATGCAAAAGCCACAATGCCGACTTAAATAAAAGAGGACTAACACTCTAACTTTCTATGATTTGAACCTCCGCTGTGAGTCCAGTTTTAGATTACGATGCTTCACTTAAGGTTTACTGTATCCCTTGGACCTTCTTACTGACGATGAAACACAGAAATTGCATCCGAATTTAATACAAAAATCACAATACCGACTTAAGTACAAGAAGACT
This sequence comes from Schistocerca americana, assembly GCF_021461395.2. NCBI lineage: Eukaryota > Metazoa > Arthropoda > Insecta > Orthoptera > Acrididae > Schistocerca > Schistocerca americana. Next base: position 225,860,195 of record NC_060127.1, on the reverse strand, counting down.
GACACTCTCACTTTCTATGATTTGAACCTCTCCTGTGAGTCCAGTTTTAGATTGCGATGCTTCACTTCAGGTTTACTGTATATCTTGCACCTTATTATTGACGATGTAACACAGAAATTGCATCCGAATTTAATACAAAAGGCTAAATGCCGACTTAATTAACAGAGGACTGACACTCTAACATTCTATGATTTGAACCTCTCCTGCGAGTCCGGTTTTAGATTCCGATGCCTCACTTAAGATTTACTGTATCTCTTGGACCTTTGTATGGACGATGAAACACAGAAATTGCACCCGAATTTAATACAAAATGCACAATACCGACTTAAGTACAAGAGGACTGACGCTCTCACTTTCTATGATTTGAACCTCTCCTGCGAGTCCAGTTTTAGATTCCGATGCTTCACTTCAGATTTACTGTATCCCTTGGACCTTCTTATTGACGATGAAACACAGAAATTGCATCCGAATTTAATACAGAAAGCACAATGCCGACTGAAGTATGAAAGGATTGACACTCTCACTTTGTATGATTTGAACCTCTCCTGTGAGACCAGTTTTCGATTCCGATGCTTCACTTCAGGTTCACTGTATCCCTTGGACCTTCTTATTGACGATGAAACACAGAAATTGCATTCGAATTTAATACAAAAGGCACAATGCCGACTTAAGTAAAAGAGGACTGACACTCTAACATTCTATGATTTGAACCTCTCCTGCGAGTTCAGTTTTAGATTCCGATGCTTCACTTAAGATTTACTGTATCCCTTGGACCATCTTATTGACGATGAAACACAGAAATTGCATCCGAATTTAATACAAAAGGCACAATACCGACTTAAGTACAAGAGGAGTGACACTCTAACATTCTATGATTTGAATCTCTCCTATGAGTCCAGATTTAGATTCCGATGCTTCACTTCAGGTTTACTGTATCCCTTGGACCTTCTTATTGACGATGAAACACAGATTTTGCATCCGAATTTAATACAAAAGGCACAATACCGACTTAAGTACAAGAGGAGTGACACTCTCACTTTCTATGATTTGAACCTCTCCTGTGAGTCCAGTTTTAGATTCCGATGCTTCACTTCAGTTTTACTGTATGCCTTGGACCTTCTTATTGACGATGAAACACAGAAATTTCATCCGAATTTAATACAAATGCAACAATGCCGTCTTACGTACAAGAGGACTGACACTCTCACTTTCTATGAGTTGAGCCTCTCCTGTGAGTCCAGTTTTAGATTCCGATGCTCTACTTCAGGGCTACTGTATCCCTTGGACCTTCTTATTGACGATGAAACACAGAAATTGCATCGGAATTAAATTCAAAATGCACAATACCGACTTAAGTACAAGAGGACTGACACTCTCACTTTCTGTGATTTGAACCTCTCCTATGAGTCCAGATTAAGATCCCGATGCTTCACTTCAGGTTTACTGTATCCCTTGGACCTTTTTATTGACGATGAAACACAGAGTTTGCATCCAAATTTAATACAAAAGGTACAATGCCGACTTAAGTACAAGAGGACATACACTCTTACTTTCTATGATTTGAACCTCTCCTGTGAGTCCAGCTTAAGATTCCGATGTTTCACTTCAGGTTTACTGTATTCCTTGGACCATCTTATTGACTATGAAACACAGGAATTGCATCCGAATTTAATACAAATGGCACAATGCCAACTTAAGAACAAGAGGACTGACACTCTCTCTTTCTATGATTTGAACCTCTCCTGTGAGTCCAGTTTTAAATTTCGATGCTTCACTTCAGGTTTACTGTATACCTTGCACCTTCTTATTGACGATGAAACATAGAAATTGCATCGGAATTTAATGCAAAAGCCACAATGCCGACTTAAATAAAAGAGGACTAACACTCTAACTTTCTATGATTTGAACCTCCGCTGTGAGTCCAGTTTTAGATTCCGATGCTTCACTTAAGGTTTACTGTATCAATTGGACCTTCTTACTGACGATGAAACACAGAAATTGCATCCGAATTTAATACAAATATCACAATGCCGACTTAAGTACAAGAAGACTGACACTCTCACTTTCTATGATTTGAACCTCTCCTGTGAGTCCAGTTTTAGATTGCGATGCTTCACTTCAGGTTTACTGTATATCTTGCACCTTATTATTGACGATGAAACACAGAAATTGCATCCGAATTTAATACAAAAGGCTCAATGCCGACTTAATTAAAAGAGGACTGACACTCTAACATTCTATGATTTGAACCTCTCCTGCGAGTCCGGTTTTAGATTCCGATGCTTCACTTAAGAATTACTGTATCCCTTGGACCTTTGTATTGACGATGAAACACAGAAATTGCATCCGAATTTAATACAAAAGGCACAATACCGACTTAAGTACAAGAGGACTGACGCTCTCACTTTCTATGATTTGAACCTCTCCTGCGAGTCCAGTTTTAGATTCCGATGCTTCACTTCAGATTTACTGTATCCCTTGGACCTTCTTATTGACGATGAAACACAGAAATTGCATTCGAATTTAATACAAAAGGCACAATGCCGACTTAAGTAAAAGAGGACTGACACTCTAACATTCTATGATTTGAACCTCTCCTGCGAGTTCAGTTTTAGATTCCGATGCTTCACTTAAGATTTACTGTATCCCTTGGACCATCTCATTGACGATGAAACACAGAAATTGCATCCGAATTTAATACAAAAGGCACAATACCGACTTAAGTACAAGAGGAGTGACACTCTAACATTCTATGATTTGAATCTCTCCTATGAGTCCAGATTTAGATTCCGATGCTTCACTTCAGGTTTACTGTATCCCTTGGACCTTCTTATTGACGATGAAACACAGATTTTGCATCCGAATTTAATACAAAGGGCACAATACCGACTTAAGTGCAGGAGGAGTGAAACTCTAACTTACTATGCTTTGAACCTCTCCTGTGAGTCCAGTTTTAGATTCCGATGCTTAACTTCAGGTTTACTGTATCCCTTGGACCTTCTTATTGACGATGAAACACAGAAATTGCTTCCGAATTTAATACAAATGGCACAATGTCGACTTAAGTACTAGAGGACTAACACTCTCACTTTCTATTACTTGAACCTCTCCTGTGAGTCCAGTTTTAGATTCCGATGCTTCACTTCAGTGTTACTGCATACCTTGCACCTTCTTATTGACGATGGAACACAGAAATTGCATCGGAATTAAATTCAAAAGGCACAATGCCAACTTAAGTGCAAGAGGACTGACACTATAACATTCTATGATTCGAACCTACCAGTGAGTCCAGTTTTAGATTCCGATGCTTCACTTCAGGTTTGCTGTATCCCTTGGACCTTCTTATTGACGATGAAACACAGAAATTGCATCCGAATTTAATACAAAGGGCACAATACCGATTTAAGTGCAGGAGGAGTGACACTCTAACTTTCTAGGATTTGAACCTCTCCTGTGAGTCCAGTTTTACATTCCGATGCTTCACTTCAGGGCTACTGTATCCCTTGGACCTTCTTATTGACGATGAAACACAGAAATTGCATCCGAATTTAATACAAAAGGCACAATACCGACTTAAGTACAAGAGGAGTGAACCTCTAACATTCTATGATTTGAATCTCTCCTATGAGTCCAGATTTAGATTCCGATGCTTAACTTCAGGTTTACTGTATCCCTTGGACTTACCTATTGACGATTAAACAAAGATTTTGCATCCGAATTTAATACAAAGGGCACAATACCGACTTAAGCACAGGTGGAGTGAAACTCTAACTTTCTATGCTTTGAACCTCTTCTGTGAGTCCAGTTTTAGATTCCGATGCTTAACTTCAGGTTTACTGTATCCCTTGGACCTACTGATTGACGATGAAACACAGAAATTGCATCCGAATTTAATACAAAAGGCTCAATGCCGACTTAATTAAAAGAGGACTGACACTCTAACATTCTATAATTTGAACCTCTCCTGCGAGACCAGTTTTAGATTCCGATGCTTCACTTAAGGTTTACTGTATCCCTTGGACCTTCGTATTGACGATGAAACACAGAAATTGCATCCGACTTTAATACAAAAGGCACAATACCGACTTAAGTACAAGAGGAGTGACAGTCTAACCTTCTATGATTTGAATCTCTCCTGTGAGTCCAGTTTTAGATTCCGATGCTTCACTTCAGGTTTACTGCATCCCTTGGACCTTCTTATTGACGATGAATCACAGATATTGCAACCGAATTTAATACAAATGGCATAATGCCGACTTAGGTACAAGAGGACTCATACTCTCACTTTCTATGATTTGAAACTCCCCTGTGAGTCCAGTTTTAGATTCCGATGCTTCACTTCAGGTTTACTGCATACCTTGCACCTTCTTATTGACGATGAAACACAGAAATTGCATCGGAATTAAATTCAAAAGGCACAATGCCGACTTAAGTACAAGAGGACTGACACTCTAACTTTCTATGATTTGAACCTCTCCTGTGAGTCCAGATTTAGATTCCGATGCTTCACTTCAGGTTTACTGCATACCTTGCACCTTCTTATTGACGATGAAACACAGAAATTGCATCGGAATTATATTCAAAAGGCACAATGCCGACTTAAGTACAAGAGGACTGACACTCTAACTTTCTATGATTTGAACCTCTCCTGTGAGTCCAGTTTTAGATTCCGATGCTTCATTTCAGGTTTACTGTATCCCTTGGACCTTCTTCTTGACGATGAAACACAGAAATTGCATCCGAATTTAATACAAAAGGCACAATGCCGATTTAAGTACAAGAGGACTGACGCTCTCACTTTCTACGATATGAACCTCTCCTGCGAGTCCAGTTTTAGATTGCGATGCTTCACTTCAGATTTACTGTATCCCTTGGACCTTCTTATTGACGATGAAACACAGAAATAACATCCGAATTTAATACAGAAAGCACAATGCCGACTGAAGTATGAAAGGATTGACACTCTCACTTTGTATGATTTGAACCTCTCCTGTGAGTCCAGTTTTCGATTCCGATGCTTCACTTCAGGTTCACTGTATCCCTCGGACCTTCTTATTGACGATGAAACACAGAAATTGCATTCGAATTTAATACAAAAGGCACAATGCCGACTTAAGTAAAAGAGGACTGACACTCTAACATTCTATGATTTGAACCTCTCCTGCGAGTTCAGTTTTAGATTCCGATGCTTCACTTAAGGTTTACTGTATCCCTTGGACCTTCTTGTTGACGATGAAACACAGAAATTGCATCCGAATTTAATGCAAAAGGCACAATACCGACTTAAGTACAAGAAGAGTGACACTCTAACATTCAATGATTTGAATCTCTCCTATGAGTCCAGATTTAGATTCCGATGCTTCACTTCAGGTTTACTGTATCCCTTGGATCTTCTTATTGACGATGAAACACCGATTTTGCATCCGAATTTAATACAAAGGGCACAATACCGACTTAAGTACAGGAGGAGTGAAACTCTAACTTTCTATGGTTTGAACCTCTCCTGTGAGTCCAGAGTTAGTTTCCGATGCTTCACTTCAGGTTTACTGTATCCCTTGGACCTTCCTATTGACGATGAAACACAGAAATTGCATCCGAATTTAATACAAATGGCACAATGTCGACATACGTACAAGAGGACTGACACTCTCATTTTCTATGATTTGAACCTCTTCTGTGAGTCCAGTTTTAGATTCCGATGCTTCACTTCAGATTTACTGTATCCCTTGGACCTTCTTATTGACGACGAAACACAGACATTGCATCCGAATGTAATATAGAAGGCACAATGCCGACTGAAGTAAAAAAGGACTGACACTCTCATTTTCTATGATTCGAACTTCTCCTGTGAGTCAAGTTTTAGATTCCGATGCTTCACAACAGGTTCACTGTATCCCTCGGACCTTCTTATTGACGATGAAACACAGAAATTGCATTCGAAATTAATACAAAAGGCACAATGCCGACTTTAGTAAAAGAGGACTGACACTCTAACTTTCAATGATTTGAACCTCTCCTGCGAGTTCAGTTTTAGATTCCGATGTTTCATCCAAGGTTTACTGTATCCCTTGGACCTTCTTATTGACGATGAAACACAGAAATTGCATCCGAATTTAATACAAAAGGCACAATACCGACTTAAGTACAAGAGGAGTGACACTCTAACATTGTATGATTTGACCTCTCCTATGAGTCCAGATTTAGATTCCGATTCTTCACTTCAGGTTTACTGTATCCCTTGGACCTTCTTATTGACGATGAAACACAGATTTTGCATCCGAATTTAATACAAAGGGCACATTACCGACTTAAGTACAGGAGGAGTGATAATCTAAATTTCTATGATTTGAACCTCTCCTGTGAGTCCAGTTTTAGATTACGATGCTTATCTTCAGGTTTACTGTATCCCTTGGACCTTCTTATTGACGATGATACACAGAAATTGCATCCGAATTTAATACAAATGGCACAATGGCGACTTAAGTACAAGAGGACTAAAACTCTCACTTTCTATGACTTGAACCTCTCCTGTGAGTCCAGTTTTAGTTTCCGATGCTTCACTTCAGTGTTACTGCATACCTTGCACCTTCTTATTGACGATGAAACACAAAAATTGCATCGGAATTAAATTCAAAAGGCACAATGCCGACTTAAGTGCAAGAGGACTGACACTCTAAGTTTCTATGATATGAACCTCCCAGTGAGTCCAGTTTTAGATTCCGATGCTTCACTTCAGGTTTGCTGTATCCCTTGGACCTTCTTATTGACGATGAAACACAGAAATTGCATCCGAATTTAATACAAAGGGCACAATACCGATTTAAGTGCTGGAGGAGTAACACTCTAACTTACTAGGATTTGAACCTCTCCTGGGAGTCCAGTTTTACATTCCGATGCTTCACTTCAGGTTTACTGTATCCCTTGGATCTTCTTATAGACGATTAAACACAGAAATTGCATCCGAATTTAATACAAATGGCACAATGCCGACTTAAGTACAAGAGAATTGACACTCACACTTTCTATGATTTGAACCTCTCCTGTGAGTCCAGTTTTAGATTCCGATGCTCTACTTCAGGTTTACTGTATCCCTTGGACCTTCTTATTGACGATGAAGCACAGAAATTGCATCCGCATTTAATACAAAGTTCACAATACCGACTTAAGTAAGGAGGAGTGACACTCTAACTTTCTATGGTTTTAACCTCTCCTGTGAGTCCTGTTTTAGATTCCGATGCTTCACTTCAGGTTTACTGTATCCCTTGGACCTTCCTATTGACGATGAAACACTGAAATTGCATCCGAATTTAATACAAATGGCACAATGCCGACTTAAGTACAAGAGAACTGACACTCTAACTTTCTATGATTTGAACCTCTCCTGTGAGTCCAGTTTTAGATTCCAATGCTTCACTTCTAGTTTACTGTATCCCTTAGACCTTCTTATTGATGATGAAACACAGATATTGCATCCGAATTTATTACAAAATGCACAATGCCGACTTAAGTACAAGAGGACTCACACTCTCACTTTCTATGATTTGAACCTCTCCTGTGAGTCCAGTTTCAGATTCCCATGCTTCACTGCAGGGTTACTGCATACCTTGCAATTTCTTATTGACGATGAAACACAGAAATTGCATCGGAATTAAATTCAAATGGCACAATGCCGACTTAAGTGCAAGAGGACTGACACTCTAACTTTCTATGATTCGAACCTCCCAGTGAGTCAAGTTTTAGATTCCGATGCTTTACTTCAGGTTTGCTGTATCCCTTGGAATTTCTTATTGACGATGAAACACAGAACTTGCATCCGAATTTAATACAAAGGGCACAATACCGATTTAAGTGCAGGAGGAGTGACACTCGAACTTTCAATGATTTGAACCTCTCCTGTGAGTCCAGTTTCAGATTCCGATGCTTCACTACAGGGTTACTGCATACCTTGCACCTTCTTATTGACGATGAAACACAGAAATTGCATCGGAATTAAAATCAAAAGGCACAATGACGACTTAAGTACAAGAGAACTGACACTCTCACTTTCTATGACTTGAACCTCTCCTGTGAGTCCAGTTTTAGATTTTGATGCTTCAATTTAGGTTTACTGTACCCCTTGGACCTTCGTATTGACGAATAAATAAAGAAATTGCTTCGGAATTAAATTCAAAAGGCAAAATGCCGACTTAAGTACAAGAGTACTGACACTCTAACATTCTATGATTTGAACCTCTCCTGTGAGCCCAGTTTTAGATTCCGATGCTTCACTTCTGGTTTACTGTACACCTTGGACCTTCTTATTGACGATGAAACACAGAAATTGCATCCGAATTTAATACAAAAGGCACAATGCCGACTTAATTACAAGAGGACTGACACTCTCACTTTCTATGATTTGAACCTCTCCTGTGAGTCCAGTTTTAGATTCCGATGCTTAACTTCAGGTTAACTGTATCCCTTGGACCTTCTTATTGACGATGAAACACAGAAATTGCATCCGAATTTAATACAATAGGCACAATGGCGACATAAGTACAAGACTACTGACACTCTCAATTTCTATGACGTGAACCTTTCCTGTGAGTCCAGTTTCAGATTCCGATGCTTCACTTCAGGTTTACTGCATTCCTTGCACCTTCTTATTGACGATGAAACACAGAAATTGCATCGGAATTAAATTCAAAATGCACAATACCGACTTAAGTACAAGAGGACTGACACTCTCACTTTCTGTGATTTGAACCTCTCCTATGAGTCAGATTTAGATCCCGATGCTTCACTTCAGGTTTACTGTATCCCTTGGACCTTTTTATTGACGATGAAACACAGAGTTTGCATCCAAATTTAATACAAAAGGTACAATGCCGACTTAAGTACAAGAGGACATACGCTCTTACTTTCTATGATTTGAACCTCTCCTGTGAGTCCAGCTTAAGATTCCGATGTTTCACTTCAGGTTTACTGTATTCCTTGACCATCTTATTGACTATGAAACACAGGAATTGCATCCGAATTTAATACAAATGGCACAATTGCAACTTAAGAACAAGAGGACTGACACTCTCTCTTTCTATGATTTGAACCTCTCCTGTGAGTCCAGTTTTAAATTTCGATGCTTCACTTCAGGTTTACTGTATACCTTGCACCTTCTTATTGACGATGAAACATAGAAATTGCATCGGAATTTAATGCAAAAGCCACAATGCCGACTTAAATAAAAGAGGACTAACACTCTAACTTTCTATGATTTGAACCTCTGCTGTGAGTCCAGTTTTAGATTCGATGCTTCACTTAAGGTTTACTGTATCCCTTGGACCTTCTTACTGACGATGAAACACAGAAATTGCATCCGAATTTAATACAAATATCACAATGCCGACTTAAGTACAAGAAGACTGACACTCTCACTTTCTATGATTTGAACCTTACCTGGGAGTCCAGTTTCAGATTCCGATGCTTCACTTCAGGTTTACTGCATACCTTGCACCTTCTTATTGACGATGAAACACAGAAATTGCATCGGAATTAAATTCAAAAGGCACAATGCCGACTTAAGTACAAGAGGACTGACACTCTAACTTTCTATGATTTGAACCTCTCCTGTGAGTCCAGATTTACATTCCGATGCTTCATTTCAGGTTTACTGCATACCTTGCACCTTCTTATTGACGATGAAACACAGAAATTGCATCGGAATTATATTCAAAAGGCACAATGCCGACTTAAGTACAAGAGGACTGACACTCTAACTTTCTATGATTTGAACCTCTCCTGTGAGTGCAGTTTTAGATTCCGATGCTTCATTTCAGGTTTACTGTATCCCTTGCACCTTCATATTGACGATGAAACACAGAAATTGCATCGGAATTGTATTCAAAAGTCACAATGCCGACTTAAGTACAAGAGGACTGACACTCTCACTTTCTATGAGTTGATCCTCTCCTGTGAGTCCAGTTTTAGATTCCGATGCTCTACTTCAGGGCTACTGTATCCCTTGGACCTTCTTATTGACGATGAAACACAGAAATTGCATCCGAATTTAATACAAAAGGCACAATACCGACTTAAGTACAAGAGGAGTGACACTCTAACATTCAATGATTTGAATCTCTCCTATGAGTCCAGATTTAGATTCCGATGCTTCACTTCAGGTTTACTGTATCCCTTAGACCTTCTTATTGACGATGAAACACCGATTTTGCATCCGAATTTAATACAAAGGGCACAATACCGACTTAAGTACAGGAGGAGTGAAACTCTAACTTTCTATGGGTTGAACCTCTCCTGTGAATCCAGTTTTAGTTTCCGATGCTTCACTTCAGGTTTACTGTATCCCTTGGACCTTCCTATTGACGATGAAACACAGAAATTGCATCCGAATTTAATACAAATGGCACAATGTCGACTTACGTACAAGAGGACTGACACTCTCACTTTCTATGATTTGAACCTCTTCTGTGAGTCCAGTTTTAGATTCCGATGCTTCACTTCAGATTTACTGTATCCCTTGGACCTTCTTATTGACGACGAAACACAGAAATTGCATCCGAATGTAATATAGAAGGCACAATGCCGACTGAAGTAAAAAAGGACTGACACTCTCATTTTCTATGATTCGAACTTCTCCTGTGAGTCCAGTTTTAGATTCCGATGCTTCACAACAGGTTCACTGTATCCCTCGGACCTTCTTATTGACGATGAAACACAGAAATTGCATTCGAATTTAATACAAAAGGCACAATGCCGACTTTAGTAAAAGAGGACTGACACTCTAACTTTCAATGATTTGAACCTCTCCTGCGAGTTCAGTTTTAGATTCCGATGCTTCACCCAAGGTCTACTGTATCCCTTGGACCTTCTTATTGACGATGAAACACAGAAATTGCATCCGAATTTAATACAAAAGGCACAATACCGACTTAAGTACAAGAGGAGTGACACTCTAACATTGTATGATTTGACCTCTCCTATGAGTCCAGATTTAGATTCCGATTCTTCACTTCAGGTTTACTGTATCCCTTGGACCTTCTTATTGACGATGAAACACAGATTTTGCATCCGAATTTAATACAAAGGGCACATTACCGACTTAAGTACAGGAGGAGTGAAAATCTAAATTTCTATGATTTGAACCTCTCCTGTGAGTCCAGTTTTAGATTACGATGCTTAACTTCTGGTTTACTGTATCCCTTGGACCTTCTTATTGACGATGAAACACAGAAATTGCATCCGAATTTAATACAAATGGCACAATGTCGACTTCAGTACAAGAGGACTAAAACTCTCACTTTCTATGACTTGAACCTCTCCTGTGAGTCCAGTTTTAGATTCCGATGCTTCACTTCAGTGTTACTGCATACCTTGCACCTTCTTATTGACAATGAAACACAGAAATTGCATCGGAATTAAATTCAAAAGGCACAATGCCGACTTAAGTGCAAGAGGACTGACACTCTAAGTTTCTATGATATGAACCTCCCAGTGAGTCCAGTTTTAGATTCCGATGCTTCACTTCAGGTTTGCTGTATTCCTTGGACCTTCTTATTGACGATGAAACACAGAAATTGCATCCGAATTTAATACAAAGGGCACAATACCGATTTAAGTGCTGGAGGAGTGACTCTCTAACTTTCTAGGATTTGAACCTCTCCTGGGAGTCCAGTTTTACATTCCGATGCTTCACTTCAGGTTTACTGTATCCCTTGGATCTTCTTATAGACGATTAAACACAGAAATTGCAACCGAATTTAATACAAATGGCACAATGCCGACTTAAGTACAAGAGAATTGACACTCACACTTTCTATGATTTGAACCTCTCCTGTGAGTCCAGTTTTAGATTCCGATGCTCTCCTTCAGGTCTACTGTATCCCTTGGACCTTCTTATTGACGATGAAGCACAGAAATTGCATCCGCATTTAATACAAAGTTCACAATACCGACTTAAGTACAGGAGGAGTGACACTCTAACTTTCTATGGTTTTAACCTCTCCTGTGAGTCCTGTTTTAGATTCCGATGCTTCACTTCAGGTTTACTGTTTCCCTTGGACCTTCCTATTGACGATGAAACACTGAAATTGCATCCGAATTTAATACAAATGGCACAATGCCGACTTAAGTACAAGAGAACTGACACTCTAACTTTCTATGATTTGAACCTCTCCTGTGAGTCCAGTTTTAGATTCAGATGCTTCACTTCTAGTTTACTGTATCCCTTGGACCTTCTTAATGACGATGAAACACAGATATTGCATCCGAATTTAATACAAAATGCACAATGCCGACTTAAGTACAAGAGGACTCACACTCTCACTTTCTATGATTTGAACCTCTCCTGTGAGGCCAGTTTCAGATTCCCATGCTTTACTTCAGGGTTACTGCATACCTTGCACCTTCTTATTGACGATGAAACACAGAAATTGCATCGGAATTAAATTCAAATGGCACAATGCCGACTTAAGTGCAAGAGGACTGACACTCTAACTTTCTATGATTCGAACCTCCCAGTGAGTCAAGTTTTAGATTCCGATGCTTTACTTCAGGTTTGCTGTATCCCTTGGACCTTGTTATTGACGATGAAACACATAACTTTCATCCGAATTTAATACAAAGGGCACAATACCGATTTAAGTGCAGGAGGAGTGACACTCTAACTTTCAATGATTTGAACCTCTCCTGTGAGTCCAGTTTCAGATTCCGATGCTTCACTACAGGGTTACTGCATACCTTGCACCTTCTTATTGACGATGAAACACAGAAATAGCATCGGAATTAAAATCAAAATTCACAATGACGACTTAAGTACAAGAGAACTGACACTGTCACTTTCTATGACTTGCACCTCTCCTGTGAGTCCAGTTATAGATTTTGATGCTTCAATTTAGGTTTACTGTACCCCTTGGACCTTCTTATTGACGAATAAATAAAGAAATTGCTTCGGAATTAAATTGAAAAGGCAAAATGCCGACTTAAGTACAAGAGAACTGACACTCTAACATTCTATGATTTGAACCTCTCCTGTGAGCCCAGTTTTAGATTCCGATGCTTCACTTCTGGTTTACTGTACACCTTGGACCTTCTTATTGACGATGAAACACAGAAATTGCATCCGAATTTAATACAAAAGGCACAATGCCGACTTAAGTACAAGAGGACTCACACTCTCACTTTCTATGATTTGAACCTCTCCTGTGAGTCCAGTTTTAGATTCCGATGCTTAACTTCAGGTTAACTGTATCCCTTGGACCTTCTTATTGACGATGCAACACAGAAATTGCATCCGAATTTAATACAAATGGCACAATGTCGACTTAAGTACAAGAGGACTAAAACTCTCACTTTCTATGACTTGAACCTCTCCTGTGAGTCCAGTTTTCGATTCCGATGCTTCACTTCAGGTTTGCTGTATCCCTTGGACCTTCTTATTGACGATGAAACACAGAAATTGCATCCGAATGTAATACAAAGGCCACAATACCGATTAAAGTGCTGGAGGAGTGACACTCTAACTTTCTAGGATTTGAACCTCTCCTGGGAGTCCAGTTTTACATTCCGATGCTTCACTTCAGGTTTACTGTATCCCTTGGATCTTCTTATAGACGATTAAACACAGAAATTGCAACCGAATTTAATACAAATGGCACAATGCCGACTTAAGTACAAGAGGACTCACACTCTCACTTTCTATGATTTGAACCTCTCCTGTGAGTCCAGTTTTAGATTCCGATGCTTAACTTCAGGTTAACTGTATCCCTTGGACCTTCTTATTGACGATGCAACACAGAAATTGCATCCGAATTTAATTCAAATGGCACAATGTCGACTTAAGTACAAGAGGACTAAAACTCACACTTTCTATGATTTGAACCTCTCCTGTGAGTCCAGTTTTAGATTCCGATGCTCTACTTCAGGTCTACTGTATCCCTTGGACCTTCTTATTGACGATGAAGCACAGAAATTGCATCCACATTTAATACAAAGTTCACAATACCGACTTAAGTACAGGAAGAGTGACACTCTAACTTTCTATGGTTTTAACCTCTCCTGTGAGTCCTGTTTAAGATTCCGATGCTTCACTTCAGGTTTACTGTATCCCTTGGACCTTCCTATTGACGATGAAACACTGAAATTGCATCCGAATTTAATACAAATGGCACAATGCCGACTTAAGTACAAGAGAACTGACACTCTAACTTTCTATGATTTGAACCTCTCCTGTGAGTCCAGTTTTAGATTCCGATGCTTCACTTCTAGTTTACTGTATCCCTAGGACCTTCTTAATGACGATGAAACACAGATATTGCATCCGAATTTAATACAAAATGCACAATGCCGACTTAAGTACAAGAGGACTCACACTCTCACTTTCTATGATTTGAACCCCTCCTGTGAGGCCAGTTTCAGGTTCCCATGCTTTACTTCAGGGTTACTGCATACCTTGCACCTTCTTATTGACGATGAAACACAGAAATTGCATCGGAATTAAATTCAAATGGCACAATGCCGACTTAAGTGCAAGAGGACTGACACTCTAACTTTCTATGATTCGAACCTCCCAGTGAGTCAAGTTTTATATTCCGATGCTTTACTTCAGGTTTGCTGTATCCCTTGGACCTTCTTATTGACGATGAAACACAGAACTTGCATCCGAATTTAATACAAAGGGCACAATACCGATTTAAGTGCAGGAGGAGTGACACTCTAACTTTCAATGATTTGAACCTCTCCTGTGAGTCCAGTTTCAGATTCCGGTGCTTCACTACAGGGTTACTGCATACCTTGCACCTTCTTATTGACGATGAAACACAGAAATAGCATCGGAATTAAAATCAAAAGGCACAATGACGACTTAAGTACAAGAGAACTGACACTGTCACTTTCTATGACTTGAACCTCTCCTGTGAGTCCAGTTTTAGATTTTGATGCTTCAATTTAGGTTTACTGTACCCCTTGGACCTTCTTATTGACGAATAAATAAAGAAATTGCTTCGGAATTAAATACAAAAGGCAAAATGCCGACTTAAGTACAAGAGAACTGACACTCTAACATTCTATGATTTGAACCTCTCCTGTGAGCCCAGTTTTAGATTCCGATGCTTCACTTCTGGTTTACTGTACACCTTGGACCTTCTTATTGACGATGAAACACAGAAATTGCATCCGAATTTAATACAAAAGGCACAATGCCGACTTAAGTACAAGAGGACTCACACTCTCACTTTCTATGATTTGAACCTCTCCTGTGAGTCCAGTTTTAGATTCCGATGCTTAACTTCAGGTTAACTGTATCCCTTGGACCTTCTTATTGACGATGAAACACAGAAATTGCATCCGAATTTAATACAAATGGCACAATGTCGACTTAAGTACAAGAGGACTAAAACTCTCACTTTCTATGACTTGAACCTCTCCTGTGAGTCCAGTTTTAGATTCCGATGCTTCACTTCAGTGTTACTGCATACCTTGCACCTTCTTATTGACGATGAAACACAGAAATTGCATCGGAATTAAATTCAAAAATCACAATGCCAACATAAGTGCACGAGGACTGACACTCTCACTTTCTATGATTTGAACCTCTCCTGTGAGTCCAGTTTTAGATTTCGATGCTTCAATTCAGGTTTACTGTACCCCTTGGACCTTCTTCTCTACGATGAAACACAGAAATTGCATCGGAATTAAATTCAAAAGGCACAATGCCGACTTAAGTACAAGAGAACTGACACTCTAGCTTTCTGTGATTTGAACCTCTCCTGTGAGTCCAGTTTAAGATTCCGATGCTTCACTTTTGGTTTACTGTATCCCTTGGACCTTCTTATTGACGATGAAACACAGATATTGCATCCGAATTTAATACAAAATTCACAATGCCGACTTAAGTACAAGAGGGTTCACACTCTCACTTTCTATGATTTGAACAACTCGTGTGAGTCCAGTTTCAGATTCCGATGCTTCACTTCAGTGTTACTGCATACCTTGCACCTACTTTTTGACGATGAAACACAGAAATTGCATCGGAATTAAATTCAAATGGCACAATGCCGACTTAAGTGTAAGAGGACTGACACTCTAACTTTCAATGATTCGAACCTCCCAGTGAGTCAAGTTTTAGATTCTGATGCTTCACTTCAGGTTTGCTGTATCCCTTGGACCTTCTTATTGCCGATGAAACACAGAAATCGCATCCGAATTTAATACAAATGGCACAATACCGATTTAAGGGCAGGAGGAGTGACACTCTAACTTTCAATGATTTGAACCTCACCTGTGAGTCCAGTTTCAGATTCCGATGCTTCACTACAGGGTTACTGCATACCTTGCACCTTCTTATTGACGATGAAACACAGAAATTGCATCGGAATTAAAATCAAAAGGCACAATGACGACTTAAGTACAAGAGAACTGACACTCTCACTTTCTATGATTTGAACCTCTCATGTGAGTCCAGTTTTAGATTTCGATGCTTCAAGTTAGGATTACTGTACCCCTTGGACCATCTTATTGACGAATAAATAAAGAAATTGCTTCGGAATTAAATTCAAAAGGCAAAATGCCGACTTAAGTACAAGAGAACTGACACTCTAACATTCTATGATTTGAACCTCTCCTGTGAGCCCAGTTTTAGATTCCGATGCTTCACTTCTGGTTTACTGTACCCCTTGGACCTTCTTATTGACGATGAAACACAGAAATTGCATCCGAATTTAATACAAAAGGCACAATGCCGACTTAAGTACAAGAGGACTGACACTCTCACTTTCTATGATTTGAACCTCTCCTGTGAGTCCAGTTTTAGATTCCGATGCTTCACTTCAGATTTACTGTATCCCTTGGACCTTCTTATTGACGATGAAACACAGAAATTGCATCCGAATGTAATACAGAAGGCACAATGCCGACTGAATAAAAAAGGACTGACACTCTCAGTTTCTATGATTTGAACCTCTCCTGTGAGTCCAGTTTTAGATTCTGATGCTTCACTTCAGATTTACTGTAGCCCTTGGACCTTCTTATTGACGATGAAAGACAGAAATTGCATCCGAATGTAATACAGAAGGCACAATGCCGACTGAAGGAAAAAAGGACTGACACTCTCACTTTCTATGATTCGAACTTCTCCTGTGAGTCCAGTTTTAGATTCCGATGCTTCACTTCAGGTTCACTGTATCCCTCGGACCTTCTTATTGACGATGAAACACAGAAATTGCATTCGAATTTAATACAAAAGGCACAATGCCGACTTTAGTAAAAGAGGACTGACACTCTAACATTGTATGATTTGAACCTTTCCAATGAGTCCAGATTTAGATTCCGATGCTTCACTTCAGGTTTACTGTATCCCTTGGACCTTCTTATTGACGATGAAACACAGATTTTGCATCCAAAATTAATACAAAGGGCAAAATACCGACTTAAGTACAGGAGGAGTGAAACTCTAACTTTCTATGATTTGAACCTCTCCTGTGAGTCCAGGTATAGATTCCGATGCTTAACTTCAGGTTTACTGTATCCCTTGGACCTTTTTATTGACGATTAAACACAGAAATTGCATCCGAATTTAATACAAATGGCACAATGTCGACTTAAGTACAAGAGGACTAACACTCTCACTTTCTATTACTTGAACCCCTCCTGTGAGTCCAGTTTTAGATTCCGATGCTTCACTTCAGTGTTACTGCATACCTTGCACCTTCTTATCGACGATGAAACACAGAAATTGCATCGGAATTAAATTCAAAAGGCACAATGCCGACTTAAGTGCAAGAGGACTGACACTCTAACTTTCTATGATTCAAACCTCCCAGTGAGTCCAGTTTTAGATTCCGATGCTTCACTTCAAGTTTGCTGTATCCCTTGGACCTTCTTATTGACGATGAAACACAGAAATTGCATCCGAATGTAATACAAAGGGCACAATACCGATTTAAGTGCACGAGGAGTGACACTCTAACTTTCTATGGTTTGAACCTCTGCTGTGAGTCCAGTTTTACATTCCGATGCTTCACTTCAGGTTTACTGTATCCCTTGGATCTTCTTGTAGACGAATAAACACAGAAATTGCATCCGAATTTAATACAAAAGGCACAATGCCGACTTAAGTACAAGAGGATTGATACTCTCTTTTTCTATGAGTTGAGCCTCCCCTGTGAGTCCAGTTTTAGATTCCGATGCTCTACTTCAGGTCTACTGTTTCCCTTGGACCTTCTTATTGACGATGAAACACAGAAATTGCATCCGCATTTAATACAAAGTTCACAATACCGACTTAAGTACAGGAGGAATGCCACTCTAACATTCTATGGTTTGAACCTCTCCTGTGAGTCCAGTTTTAGATTCCGATGCTTCACTTCAGGCTTACTGTATCCCTTGGACCTTCCTATTGACGATGAAACACAGAAATTGCATCCGAATTTAATACAAATTGCACAATGTCGACTTACGTACAAGAGGACTGACACTCTACTTTCTTTGATTTGAACCTCTCCTGTGAGTCCAGTTTTAGATTCCGATGCTTCACTTCAGATTTACTGTATCCCTTGGACCTTCTTTTTGACGATGAAACACAGAAATTGTATCCGAATTTGATACAGAAGGCACAATGCCGACTGAAGTATAAAAGGATTGACACTCTCACTTTCTATGATTTAAACCTCTCCTGTGAGTCCAGTTTTCGATTCCGATGCTTCACTTCGGGTTCACTGTATCCCTCGGACCTTCTTATTGACGATGAAACACAGAAATAGCATGCGAATTTAATACAAAAGGCACAATGCCGACTTAAGTAAAAGAGGACCGACACTCTAACATTCTATGATTTGAACCTCTCCTGCGCGTTCAGTTTTAGATTCCGATGCTTCACTTAAGGTTTACTGTATCCCTTGGACCTTCTTATTGACGATGAAACACAGAAATTGCATCCGAATTTAATACAAAAGGCACAATACCGATTTAAGTACAAGAGGAGTGACACTCTAACCTTCTATGGTTTGAATCTCTCCTGTGAGTCCAGTTTTAGATTCCGATGCTTCACTTCAGGCTTACTGTATCCCTTGGACCTTCCTATTGACGATGAAACACAGAAATAGCATGCGAATTTAATACAAAGGGCACAATACCGACTTAAGTACAGGAGGAGTGACACTCTAACTTTCTATGATTTGAATCTCTCCTGTCAGACCAGTTTTAGATTCCGATGCTTAACTTCATGTTTACTGTATCCCTTGGACCTTCTTATTGACGATGAAACACAGAAATAGCATCCGAATTTAATACAAAGGGCACAATACCGACTTAAGTACAAGAGGAGTGACACTCTAACCTTCTATGGTTTGAATCTCTCCTGTGAGTCCAGTTTTAGATTCCGATGCTTCACTTCAGGTTTACTGCATCCCTTGGACCTTCTTATTGACGATGAAACACAGAAATTGCATCCGAATTTAATACAAAAATCACAATGCCGACTTAAGTACAAGAAGACTGACACTCTTACTTTCTATGATTTGAACCTCTCCTGTGAGTCCAGTTTTAGATTCCGTCGCTTCACTTCAGGTTTATTGTATATCTTGCACCTTATTATTGACGATGAAACACAAAAATTGCATCCGAATTTAATACAAAAGGATCAATGCCGACTTAAGTAAAAGAGGACTGACACTCTAACATTCTATGATTTGAACCTCTCCTGCGAGTCCAGTTTTAGATTCCGATGCTTCACTTCAGGTTTACTTCAAACCTTGCACTTTCTTATTGACGATGAAACACAGAAATTGCATCGGAATTAAATTCAAAAGGCACAATGCCGACTTAAGTACAAGAGGACAGACACTCTAACTTTCTATGATTTGAACCTATCCTGTGAGTCCAGTTTTAGATTCCGATGCTTCATTTCAGGTTTACTGTATCCCTTGGACCTTCTTCTTGACGATGAAATACAGAAATTGCATCCGAACTTAATACAAAAGGCACAATGCCGACTTAAGTACAAGAGGAGTGACACTCTCACTTTCTATGATTTGAACATCTCCTGTGAGTCCAGTTTTAGATTCCGATGCTTCACTTCAGGTTTACTGCATATCTTGCACCTTCTTATTGACGATGAAAAACCGAAATTGCATTCGAATTTAATACAAAAACCACAATGCCGACGTAAGTAAAAGAGGACTGACACTCTAACATTCTATGATTTGAACCTCTCCTGCGAGTCCAGTTTTAGATTCCGATGCTTCACTTAAGGTTTACTGTATCCCTTGGACCTTCTTATTGACGATGAAACACAGAAATTGCATCCGAATTTAATACAAAAGGCACAATTCTGACTTAGGTACAAGAGGAGTGACACTCTAACATTCTACGATTTGAACCTCTCCTGTGAGTCCAGTTTTAGATTCCGATGCTTCACTTCAAGTTTACTGTATCCCTTGGACCTTCTTATTGACGATGAAACACAGAATTTGCATCCGGATTTAATACAAAGGGCACAATACCGACTTAAGTACAGGAGGAGTGATACTCTAACTTTCTATGATTTGAATCTCTCCTGTGAGACCAGTTTTAGTTTCCGATGCTTCACTTCAGGTTTACTGTATACCTTGCACCTTCGTAATGACGATGAAACACAGAAATTGCATTCGAATTTAATAAAAAAGGCACAATGCCGACTTAAGTAAAAGAGGACTTACACTCTAACATTCTATGATTTGAACCTCTCCTGAGAGTCCTGTTTCAGATTCCGATGCTTCCATTAAGGTTTACTGTATCCCTTGGACCTTCTTATTGACGATGAAACACAGAAATTGCATCCGAATTTAATACAAAAGGCACAATACCGACTTAAGTACAACAGGAGTGACACTCTCACTTTCTATGATTTGAACCTCTCCTGTGAGTCCAGTTTTAGATTCCGATGCTTCACTTCAGGTTTACTGTATACCTTGCACCTTATTATTGACGCTGAAACACAGAAATTGCATCCGAATTAAATACAAAAGGCTCAATGCCGACTTAAGTAAAAGAGGACTGACACTCTAACATTCTATGATTTGAACCTCTCCTGCGAGTCCAGTATTAGATTCAGGTGCTTCACTTAAGGTTTACTGTATCCCTTGGACCTTCTTATTGACGATGAAACACAGAAATTGCATCCGAATTTAATACAAAAGGCACAATAGCGACTTAAGTACAAGAGGAGTGACACTCTAACCTTCTATGATTTGAATCTCTCCTGTGAGTCCAGTTTTAGATTCCGATGCTTCACTTTAGGTTTACTGCATCCCTTGTACCTTCTTATTGACGATTAAACACAGATATTGCTTCCGAATTTAATACAAATGGCATAATGCCGACTTAAGAACAAGAGGAATGACACTCTCACTTTCTATGATTTGAACCTCTCCTGTGAGTCCAGTTTTAGATTCCGATGCTTCACTTCCGGTTTACTGTATCCCTTGGACATTCTTTTTGACGATGAAAGACAGAAATTGAATCGGAATTAAATTCAAAAGGCAAAATGCCGGCTTAAGTAAAAGAGGACAGACACTCTCACTTTCTTTGATTTGAACGTCTCCTGTGAGTCCAGTTTTAGATTCCGATGCTTCACTTCAGGTTTACTGTATCCCTTGGACATTCTTTTTGACGATGGAAGACAGAAATTGAAACGGAATTAAATTCAAAAAGCAAAATGCCGCCTTAAGTAAAAGAGGACTGACACTCTAACTTTTTATGATTTGAACCTCTCCTGTGAGTCCAGTTTGAGATTCCGATGCTTCATTTCAGGTTTACTGTATCCCTTGGACCTTCTTCTTAACGATGAAACACAGAAATTGCATCCGAATTTAAAACAAAAGGCACAATGCCGACCAAAGTACAAGAGGACTGACACTCTCACTTTCTATGTTTTGAACCGCTCCTGTGAGTCCAGTTTTAGATTCCGATGCTTCACTTTAGATTTACTGTATCCCTTGGACCTTCTTATTGACGATGAAACACAGAAATTGCATCCGAATTTAATACAGAAGTCACAATGGCTACTGAAGTAAAAAAGGATTGATACTCTCACTTTCTATGATTTGTACCTCTCCTGTGAGTCCAGTTTTCGATTCCGATGCTTCACTTCAGGTTCACTTTATCCCTTGGACCTTCTTATTGACGATGAAACACAGAAATTGCATCCGAATTTAATACAAATGGCACAATGTCGACTTAAGTACAAGAGGACCTACACTCTCACTTTCTATGACTTGAACCTCTCCTGTGAGTCTAGTATTAGATTCCGATGCTTCACTTCAGGTTTACTGTATACCTTCCACCTTCGTAATGACGATCACACACAGTAATTGCATTCGAATTTAATAAAAAAGGCACAATGCCGACTTAAGTAAAAGAGGACTGACACTCAGACATTCTATGATTTGAACATCTCCTGGGAGTCCAGTTTTAGATTCCGGTGCTTCACTAAAGGTTTACAGAATCCCTTGGACCTTCTTATTGACGATGAAACACAGAAATTGCATCCTATTTTAATACAAATGGCACAATGCCGACTTACGTACAAGAGGACTGACACTCTCACTTTCTATGATTTGAACCTCTCCTGTGAGTCCAGTTTTAGATTCCGATGCTTCACTTCAGGTTTACTGTATACCTTGCACCTTCTTATTGACGATGAAACACAGAAATTCCATCGGAATTAAATTCAAAAGGCACAATGCCGACTTAAGTGCAAGAGGACTGACACTCTAATTTTCTATGATTCGAACCTCTCCTGTGAGTCCAGTTTTAGATTCCGATGCTTCACTTAAGGTTTACTGTATCCCTTGGACCTTCTTATTGACGATGAAACACAGAAATTGCATCCGAATTTAATACAAAACGCACAATACCGACTTGAGCACAAGAGGAGTGACACTCTAACATTCAATGATTTGAACCTCTCCTGCGAGTAGAGTTTTAGATTCCGATGCTTCACTTCAGGTTTACTGTATCCCTTGGACCTTCTTATTGACGATGAAACACAGAAATTGCATCCGAATTTAATATAAATGGCACAATGCCGACTTAAGTACAAGAGGACTGACACTCTCAATTTCTATGATTTGAACCTCTCCTGTGAGTCCAGTTTTACATTCCGATGCTTCACTTCAGGTTTACTGCATACCTTGCACCTTCTTATTGACGATGAAACACAGAAATTGCATCGGAATTAAATTCAAAAGGCACAATGCCGACTTAAGTACAAGAGGACTGACACTCTTACTTTCTATGATTTGAACCTCTCCTGTGAGTCCAGTTTCAGATTCCGATGCTTCATTTCAGGTTTACTGCATCCCTTGGACCTTCTTCTTGAAGATGAAACACAGAAATTGCATCCGAATTTAAAACAAAAGGCAAAATGCCGACTTAAGTACAAGAGGACTGACACTCTCTTTTTCTATGTTTTGAACCTCTCCTGTGAGCCCAGTTTTAGATTCCGATGCTTCACTTTAGATTTACTGTATCCCTTGGACCTTCTTATTGACGATGAAACACAGAAATTGCATCCGAATTTAATACAAATGACACAATGTCGACCTAAGTACAAGAGGACCTACACTCTCACTTCCTATGACTTGAACCTCTCCTGTGAGTCCAGTTTAAGTTTCCGATTCTTCACTTCAGGTTTACTGTATCGATTGGACCTTCTTATTGACGATGAGGCACAGAAATTGCATCCGAATTCAGTATAAGTGACACAATGCCGACTTAAGTACAAGAGGACTGACACTCTCACTTTTTATGATTTGAACCTCTCCTGTGAGTCCAGTTTTAGATTCCGATGCTTAACGTCAGGTTTACTGTATCCCTTGGTCCTTCTTATTGACGATGAAACACAGAAATTGTATTCGAATATAATACAAAGCCACAATGCCGACTTAAGTAAAAGAGGACTGACACTCTAACATTCTATGAGTTGAACCTCTCCTGCGAGTCCAGTTTTAGATTCCGATGCTTCACTTAAGGTTTACTGTATCCCTTGGACCTTCTTATTGACCATGAAACACAGAAATTGCATCCGAATTTAATACAAAACTCACAATACCGAATTAAGCACAAGGGGAGTGACACTCTAACATTCTACGATTTGAACCTCTCCTGTGAGTCCAGTTTTAGATTCCGATGCTTCACTTCAAGTTTACTGTATCCCTTGGACCTTCTTATTGACGATGAAACACAGAATTTGCATCCGGATTTAATACAAAGGGCACAATACCGACTTAAGTACAGGAGGAGTGAAACTCTAAATATCTATGATTTGAACCTCTCCTGTGATTCCAGTTTTAGATTCCGATGCTTAACTTCAGGATTACAGTATCCCTTGGACCATCTTATTGACGATGAAACACAGAAATGGCATCCGAATTTAATACAAATGGCACAATGTCGAATTAAGTACAAGAGGACTGACACTCTCACTTTCTATGACTTGAACCTCTCCTGTGAGTCCAGTTTTACATTCTGATGCTTCACTTCAGGTTTACTGTATACCTTGCACCTTCGTATTGACGATGAAACACAGAAATTGCATTCGAATTTAATAAAAAAGGCACAATGCCGACTTAAGTAAAAGAGGACTTACACTCTAACATTCTATGATTTGAACCTCTCCTGAGAGTCCTGTTTCAGATTCCGATGCTTCCATTAAGGTTTACTGTATCCCTTGGACCTTCTTATTGACGATGAAACACAGAAATTGCATCCGAATTTAATACAAAAGGCACAATACCGTCTTAAGTACAACAGGAGTGACACTCTAACATTCTATGATTTGAACCTCTAGTGTGAGTCCAGTTTTAGATTCCGATGCTTCACTTCCGGTTTACTGTATCCCTTGGACTTTCTTTTTGACGATGAAAGACAGAAATTGAATCGGAATTAAATTCAAAAGGCAAAATGCCGGCTTAAGTAAAAGAGGACAGACACTCTCACTTTCTTTGATTTGAACGTCTCCTGTGAGTCCAGTTTTAGATTCCGATGCTTCACTTCAGGTTTACTGTATCCCTTGGACATTCTTTTTGACGATGGAAGACAGAAATTGAATCGGAATTAAATTCAAAAAGCAAAATGCCGCCTTAAGTAAAAGAGGACTGACACTCTAACTTTTTATGATTTGAACCTCTCCTGTGAGTCCAGTTTGAGATTCCGATGCTTCATTTCAGGTTTACTGTATCCCTTGGACCTTCTTCTTAACGATGAAACACAGAAATTGCATCCGAATTTAAAACAAAAGGCACAATGCCGACCAAAGTACAAGAGGACTGACACTCTCACTTTCTATGTTTTGAACCGCTCCTGTGAGTCCAGTTTTAGATTCCGATGCTTCACTTTAGATTTACTGTATCCCTTGGACCTTCTTATTGACGATGAAACACAGAAATTGCATCCGAATTTAATACAGAAGTCACAATGGCTACTGAAGTAAAAAAGGATTGATACTCTCACTTTCTATGATTTGTACCTCTCCTGTGAGTCCAGTTTTCGATTCCGATGCTTCACTTCAGGTTCACTTTATCCCTTGGACCTTCTTATTGACGATGAAACACAGAAATTGCATCCGAATTTAATACAAATGGCACAATGTCGACTTAAGTACAAGAGGACCTACACTCTCACTTTCTATGACTTGAACCTCTCCTGTGAGTCTAGTATTAGATTCCGATGCTTCATTTCAGGTTTACTGTGTACCTTCCACCTTCGTAATGACGATCACACACAGTAATTGCATTCGAATTTAATAAAAAAGGCACAATGCCGACTTAAGTAAAAGAGGACTGACACTCAGACATTCTATGATTTGAACATCTCCTGGGAGTCCAGTTTTAGATTCCGGTGCTTCACTAAAGGTTTACAGAATCCCTTGGACCTTCTTATTGACGATGAAACACAGAAATTGCATCCTATTTTAATACAAATGGCACAATGCCGACTTACGTACAAGAGGACTGACACTCTCACTTTCTATGATTTGAACCTCTCCTGTGAGTCCAGTTTTAGATTCCGATGCTTCACTTCAGGTTTACTGTATACCTTGCACCTTCTTATTGACGATGAAACACAGAAATTCCATCGGAATTAAATTCAAAAGGCACAAT